>NC_133658.1:515349464-515649464 GCF_037893015.1 Macrotis lagotis | reverse complement strand
TTTTCTTTCTCCCATTCCATTTCCCTTTTTTTTCTATTGACTTCATTTTTACACCATATTTTCTCTTCGAATTCAGCTTTCTCCTGTGCTTCAACTCTATTAACTGAGAAGGTTCATATAAGTATTATCAGTGTCATTTTTCTATGCAGGAATGCATGCAGTTCATCCTCATTAAGTCCCTCATATTTCCATATTTCCCCCCCCCTCCCCCCAATCTCCATGCTTCACCTGAGTCCTGTATCTGAAGATCAAACCTTCTGTTCAGCTCTGGCCATTCCAAAAGGAACCTTTGAAATTCCCCTGGTTCATTGAAAGTCCATCTTTTTCCCTGGAAGAGGACATTCAGCCTTGCTGGGTAGTTCATTCTTGGCTGTATTCTAAGCTCTTTTGCCTTCTGGTATATTATATTCCAAGCCCTACGAGCTTCCATTGTAGTTCCTGCTAAGTCCTGTGTGATCCTGACTGCAGCTCCACAGTATTTGAACTGTGTCCTTCTGGCTGCTTGTAATATTTTCTCTTTGACTTGGGAGTTCTGGAACTTGGCTATAATATTCCTGGGGGTTGGTTTTTTAGGATCTCTTTCTCTGGGGGATGGGTGGATTCTCTCCATTTCTATTTTGCCCTCTGCTTCTAGAATATCAGGGCAATTTTCCTGTAGTAATTCTTTGAAAATGATGTCAAGGCTCTTTTCCTGATCATGACTTTCAGGTATTCCAATAATTTTTAAATTATCTTTCCTAAGTCTGTTTTCCATATCAGTTGTTTTTTTCAATGAGATATTTCATAATTTCTTCTAATTTTTCATTTTTTTGGTTTTGAAGTATTGATTCCTGATTTCTGGTAAATTCATCAATCTCCCTGAATTCTGTTCTTTGTCTGAAGGATTTGTTCTCCTCAGAGAGTTTTCTTATTTCTTTTTCCATCTGTCCAATCTGCTTTTAAAAGCATTCTTCTCCTCAATAACTTTTTGAACTGGTTTATCCATTTGACCTAAGCTGGTTTTTAGCATGCTATTTTCTTCAGCATTTTTTTGGATTTCCTTGACTAAGCTGCTGACTTCATTTTCATGTTTTTCCTGCATCTCTCTCCTTTCTTTTCCCGGTTTTTCTTCCAACTCCCTCATTTGATTTTCAAAGTCTTTTTTTGAGCTCTGTCATAGCCTGAACCCAATTTCTATTTTTCTTGGAGTCTTTAGATGCAGGAGCTTGTGCTTCCTCATCTTCAGACCAAGTATTTTGATCCTTCTTGGGCTCATTTGCAAAATATTTCTCAATAGTCTTCTTTTTGTTTCTCTGCTTGCTCATTTTCCCAGCCTGGGCCTGGTTTTGGGGGTGCTTCCTGAGCTTTTGGGACACTCCCACAGAGTGTGAGGCTCTGTCCTCCCTCCTGGTCTGTGAATGACCATAAGCACCTCCCTCTGCCACGGGGCTGAGGTGGGGGGGGGCTAGACTGGGATCAGGATCTGAATGAATGTGTTCAGAGCCCCGGAGTCCTGTTCCAGGGGCAGAGGATCGAGCTCCCAGTTTTTCTTCACTACCCTCCCTCAGCTCAATGGGCTCATGCCCTGAAGCATCCTGCTTACTGGCTCAGCCTGCTCTGGGCTGCAGAAAGACCAAGCTGCTTGCTTTGTGCCCTGAGGGCTGGGCTCCACGTGTTCGCTCTGGCAGAGGTCCCCCGCTGTTCCCCCACTTTGTGCCCGGTGCTCCTCGGGGTGCAGCTCAGGAGACTCCCCCGCTGCTGTGAGCTGAGACTCCCAGTGCCCTGGGGCTGCCTCCAGGAGGCTGAAGTTCTTTGGCTCTGGCGGGCCACCCCTCTGGCAGGCCGCCCCTCCGACCCCGGGGAGCAGAGCCTTTCTGCTCTTTTCCAGGTTACCTTGAGTAGGAGAACTGCCTCACTGGAGCCCTTTGTGGGCTCTGTCTCTCAAAAGTTTAGTTAAGAGTCCTTAGCTGGTGAGTTTTAGCAGAGAACTCCTAAGACTGGATCCCTTCTTGTCGCCATCTTGGCTCTGCCCCATACAAACTCTTAAACAGAAAGCTACAGTGCCTCTCATTTATTGATTTTGACTCAATTGATGTTTAATCTCTAACTTTTTTTCCTGTATGTTTTTCTTAGATCAGCTTTTTTAGTTGAATATACTCTTGGAAAAAAGGCTGTAAATTGAAATGATGGAGGTAAAATGTGATTTTTCAAATAGAAGATATTTATAATAACTTATAGTCTTAAAGGGGGGTTGGTGAGAAGGTGACGCCCAATTTTTTATTGAAATAATTACAAACTTTTTTAGTCAACTATAATTGATACTTGGACACTATACTGTATTAATCTTTCAAATGTGTATATAAATAAATTACACACAGCAATACAGTAACTGATCACATAAAATTGTATTTACTATGTTACAGTATCGCAGTCTTTTGTACGAAGTCTTAGTTTGCCATTCCAAACTTCTTTTGACCAACAAAAGGTAAAGAAATATTTCATAAGTGTCATGGAATCTTCACAAATATCTTGGAAATTATTTTTGTTGTTTTGTTTTTTGTTTTTGCTTTTTGTTATTTTTAGGTTTTTGCAAGGCAAACGGGTTAAGTGGCTTGCCCAAGGCCACACAGCTAGGTAAGTATTAAGTGTCTGAGACCGGATTAGAACCCAGGTACTCCTCACTCCAGGGCCCGTGCTTTATCCATTGTGCCACCTAGCCGCCCCTGGAAATTATTTTTGTAGAGATTTAGTCTAATTTTTTAAGAAATTGATTTAAAAAAATTTAAAAAAGGGGCAGCTAGGTGGCATAGTGGATAAAGCACGGGCCCTGGAGTGAGGAGTACCTGGGTTCTAATCCGGTCTCAGACACTTAATACTTACCTAGCTGTGTGGCCTTGGGCAAGCCACTTAACCCGTTTGCCTTGCAAAAAACCTTTAAAAAAAAAAGAAATTGATTCAGTGGTCTTCCATTGATTTTTTTTTCTTTTTTTCTCCCCAAAAGTTTTAGAACTCAAACTGCTGATTCTTCTGAAGTTGGGAATCTTTCTCTGATAATACGATGTCTTTAGGTGTTAGCATTTTTACCTTGTGTCTTGTTACTTTACAGTCATACTTAAAAGCTTGGTTTTGTGGCTATTCTATCTACTGATTACATTTATAGTGCCTTTAGTGAATTTTTTTCCCCAATGAATTGCTGTGGCCAAAAATGAATACAATTTTATGTGATCAGTTACTGTATTGCTGTGTGTAATAAAGGAGAAACAAAAAAAAAACTCAAAAAGCATAGCAGTCTAAAGCTATGCCCAGCTTACCTCAAATCACTAGCAAACCCTACTTTTCCCAAGCTTCCTTCCAAGTCACCCAGTTTGCTAATTATCATGACTCTTTCTATCTCTCTTATTTACCTCCCTCCCTCAATTCAAATATCTACCAAATTCTGTCACAATCATAATCTAAACTTTTACTGAAACCCTAGTTCGGGCTTTTAATTTCTTTTCTCTGAAATTTCAGATTTAGCCTCACAGTGCGTTAGAAAGGTTACTGGATTTATAGTTGGAAGCCCTAAATTCATATCCCAGTTCTGCTCTCTGATAACTGAGATTTGCAGTAAATACCAGTCTCCTTAGACCTCAGTTCTCTCATCTGTAAAATGAGAAAGACTTAACTTCCAAGGTCCCCTTCAATTTTAGATCTATGTTCCTATGGTAGTTCTTCCTGCCTTCTTCAATATCTTTTCTCCAGTCTTTAAAGCGAAGACTAAATAAGCTTTCTCCTTTTCATCAAATACCTTCGGGGACTCTCCTTTTTCCATTAGCTGGAGTCTTTCTTGTTTGGGAATATGAAGGTTTTAGATACATTTGCTTGACTGTGTTGTGTATTGGACCTGTTCCACTAATTCTCTTAGTTTCTTAACCAACATCGGATTGTTTTGACAGTAACTGCTTTGTAGTATAGTTTAAAATCTTGAACTGTTTGGTTCCTTCTTCTCAATTTGCCAATAGCCTGGTTGTGGCAGAATAGTGGAAAATTCTCATAGTAGATCAGTTCCAGTTGAAAAGGGTGAGAATGAAGCTGCATTCTCAAGTGTTGATAGGCCTTTCCCTTAGAAACTTTTCCAGTAGGCATAACCTGTCACCTTGAAGGTCAGCCTTCATACCTTCCCTAAAAGAGTACCTGAAGTTTCTTGGTCTGAATGTGATAAAATCTCAAATTAGTTTTAAGAAGCTACTAATCAGAATGTTATTTATTGCCTCTTGAAGAGCTACTAGCCTTCAAAATTTTGATGTGAATAATTAGAATCCCTTTTTTTTTTGCATATACTAACTGTTAAGAGGGAATGAGATTCCTTAGAATATTGAATTCTTTTGAAGTTTAGGACAGGGCTACTATTGATGCTAAAGTTGGGACAGTGGATTTGGCAGCAAGGAGGATTCTAGAATAAACTGGAATTAGGAATACAGAATAGAAGGGAGGGAAGTTTTGAAATTTCATCTATTCAAATTTTTGCTTAGGTCCTATCAGTTCCTAGAATCTTGTAAGAGGAACTTTTCTTTTTTATCTTTCCCCACCTCTGCATAATCACATTTAGACCAACACCTCATACATACCAAATGGATATATGACCTAGATGTAAAGAAAGTTTTCATCATCAACAAATTAGAGAAACCTGGGGTGGGGGAATTAACTTTCATATCATAGACAGTGGTAGACTTTATGAACAAACAAGGTATGGAGAGAAGCAAAATAAAATGATTAACTGTGATTACATAAAGTTAAAAAGTTTTGCACAAATCCAAATAAAGGTAAGATTATGAAGAAAATGGTAAGCTGAGGAATAAAACTTGACAGCAAAATTTCTCAGATGAAAGTCTTTATTTCTAGTCTCAAAATTCAAAACTCAATTGAGCTAAATAATGGATTAAATAGTTTTTGTAGTCTGGGGAAATTAGCTAAATATAAAAGCATTTATTAAGCTTTTATTATAGGCATAGCTCCCACTTATAATGTTATTTATATAAAAAATGTTTAGAATTTCCTGTGGCCAGTTTCCTTAAAGACAAATACTATCCACTTTGTTAGGAGTTGCTTATATGTGTACTATGGGCAAGACATTGGACTGGGGATACAAAGAAAAATAAAAGTTTCTGCCCTTACAGAGCTAATATTTCATTAGAGGGATTCAAAATGCACAACAAATATTTGTTAGGTATTTATTAATTTATTAAAACCAGATACTATGCTAAGAATTGGAACAAATGAACGAGACAATCTAAGATGAGAGAACCCTGAATAGTGGCCTAGTGAGTGAGGGACAGCGGTATGGGGATGATAGGTGACCTTAGAGTTTTTTTGAAGTACAGAAAAGGAAGAAATATTTCCAAGATATTTCAGACTGTTTTACGAATGTATTGAGATGAAAAATAGAATGATGTTTTGGGGAGGGGGGTAGTCTACTTTGGGGTCTATTAAGGAATATAGAGAACATGAAAAAGGATAATATGAAATCAGACTGGGAAGATAGGTTTCATTAGTTTGTAGAATACATTAAATGCCAGATTGAGGAATTTATGTTTCTAGTAGCAGTGGGCAAGCTGCCCCCACATTCAGACATGTTCCTTAGGAAGATTGTTTTGGCATTCTATCATTTACTCAAACCTCAAGAAGACTCTTCCTGCTTGCCAAAACCAAATCTTCTTATGAACTTTCAGTGAATCTCCTTCATCTGATTGCCCCATCAGTTATTCCCTATTTCTCTAATCTTATTTCATCTTATTTACTGGTGGTTCTTATTTGCAAACATGCACAACTCCTTTCTCTAAAGCAATAGCAAACCACAACAAAAATTTGTTGGCCCTATTATCTCTTCCAACCACATCATCCTATATTTCTTTTCCATTTCCCAGCCCAAACTCCTAGAAAATGCTGCCTTTTACCATCGCTTTAGCTTCTTTTCCTTTGGTACTTTTTATTTATTCCTTGGCAACCTGGTTACTAATCTTCTCACTCAATTGAAATTGCTGACATCAAAATTAGCAGTAGTTTCTTAATTGCCAATGTTTGATGGCCTTTTCTTAATCCTCCTCTTTCTAGACCTTTTTGTTACTTTTGCTCCTTTTGCTCTTGACCATTCTGTTTCTCCTTTTGGAATGTTATTTTCTTTTCATACTACTTTCTTTTTGACTTCTTAGCAGAGTGTGTTAATACATCTTCCATATATCATATCCCCAAATTTGAGTATATCCCATGACTGTCCTCTTTGGCAGCAGGATAAAATTTTCCAGAATTAAGTGCAACATAGTTATACTATAGTAAAAGAATTTTCTGATAGGTATAAGATGCTGGAAAATTCACAAAATATTATGGTTTTAGATTTAAAACTTTACAAATATTGCATTACAAACTAGATTAGAATGAGGAATGTAGTATCTTGTGTATTTTAAAGGCTAGTGTTTGGTTACATTGACATAAAAGAGTTAGAAAATGTTAATTTTTTCTATATTTAACATTATTTTTTGCCAGATTAATATGTTATGACTAACTTGGTTTTAATATTTTAAGGAAAGAGTAAAAATAGGTTGACTTATGTGTAAAGAGACTTAGCTCTATACCTCAGTTTTCCTATTTAGGATTATGACCTTAACAAAGTTACTTCTGGTCAGTTACCTAATAAAACCTAACATTTGAAGTGGTTGCTTTATTTTGTCTGCGATAATTTAGCTATAATTCTGTGTA
This sequence comes from Macrotis lagotis, assembly GCF_037893015.1. Classification (NCBI taxonomy): domain Eukaryota; kingdom Metazoa; phylum Chordata; class Mammalia; order Peramelemorphia; family Peramelidae; genus Macrotis; species Macrotis lagotis. The sequence goes on along the minus strand of NC_133658.1, from coordinate 515,642,753 downwards.
TGTTTAAAAAAAATCCTCAAGTCATCAAAAATTATAAGCAAACATAAAAAGAAGGAATTAATATACTCAAAATGCATAATATAAGTAGAACCAAACAATATCAAAATCTAAATAAAAATGTATTTTTTCTTCATATATCCTCTTTGTGTATCTGATGTTCCTTTAACTCTGGCTTTTAAAATAATAATTATAACCAATATATTTTATATGTAAAGATAGTTTTCAACATTATTTTCTCTTCTACTCTCCCCCCCCCCCCAGAAAGTAATCTGATATAGGTTATGCATTCACATTACACATTTCCGTATTAGTCATGTTGTGAAAAAACTAAAGGGAACTAAAGGGAAAAACTAAGAAAAAATAAACAAACAAATTTTAAAAAGTGACAATAGTATACTTTGACCTGCTTTCAATTTCTAGTTCTTTCTTTAGTTGTGGATGGGAATTTTCTTTGAAAATTCTTTAATTGCTTGTATTGCTGAGAAGAGCTAAGTCATAATTGATCATTATACAATGATGCTGTTACTGGGTACAATGTTCTTCTGTGTAACCAGTCATGTTGGTTCTTTTGATTTTTGTATCACTTATGTTATATGTGACCTTTATAAATAAAAGTTTGGATATTTTGTACACACGAGGCAGTCCTTTTTTCCTTTTAATGCAATTTCTACCTCAAAATATTAGGGAATAACTGAGTCAACTCATTTTTCAGTTTTATGATTATTTTATATTGTTTTATTGTCCTCCCAAGAGGAAGTTAGCTGGCACATTGGATGAAGTGCCCAATCTGAAGTCATAAAGACTATTCCTGAGCCCAAATCTGGTTTCAGACACTTAATAGTGTGTGACTCTGTTTGCTTTAGTTCCTCATCTGTAAAATCAGTTGGAGAAGGAAATGGGAAACCACTCCAGTATCTTTGCCCAGAAAACCTTAAATGGATTATCTAAGAGTCAAATAATGACTGAAACGACTGAACAACAACAAAATTGTTCTCCAAAAAACTTTTAAGTCTTCAGTCCTAGTAAAATAGAAAATCTTCCAGTAGTCCCACTAGCATAGCATTTTGTAATTAATTACAATTTTGGTAAATTTCATGAATGTAAGGTAGTATTTTGAAGTCTTTTGATTAAAAGATTATAGATTGATACAGCTGGAAAGGACTTCAGAGAGGTCTTGATTTCTAATTGAGATTTTGAACATCTTTTCATTGTTTTACTAATTTGCATTTTCTTTGAACATTGTCAGGTAAACGCTTTTGCCATTGCTTCATTGAGGAACATATTATTACACATATATATCACTTCCTTTAGGTTCTGGATGTCAAGTCAGTTTTATTTAATAAACTGATAGATTTTTTTTAGTTTCTTTAATTTTAGAATTGTTTTTGTCATAAAATTATATTTTCAATAATTTCTATTTAAATATTCCTTTTTTCAATAGTTGATACATTATTTTTCTTCCACATTTTTTCTGATTAGTTTTTTTAATTCAGATCTAGTTTAGTTCATTTTAGTATGTAGCATACACTACAGACTGAAACTCATTTTTTACTTTACTATCTACTTCTAGCAGTTTTTGTTGAATGATTGAATTATCAAATGTTTTTATGGGCATGAAGTTTGTCAAGCATTAATCAGTTATGTATATTGAATTTATTCCTGGATTCTGTATTGTATTTATATTTCTTTTTTCCTAGTAGTAAATAGTTTTTAATAACTTTTTCTTTTTAGGTTTTTGTAAGGCAAATGGGGTTAAGTGGTTTGCCCAAGCCTACACAGCTAGGTAATTATTAAGTGTCTGAGACCATTTGAACTCAGGTACTCTTGACACCAGGGCCAGTGCGCCATCCACTGCGCCACCTAGCTGCCCCACTTTATTTTTGTTAAATTCCTTTTTATTATTATGAACTTGGCAAACACCAAGAGGCAAGCATATTTTCTTATGGAAAGAACAAAAAAAAGATGGGGTAAAACCATGAGTCTCTATGATATGCAGCTTGGTTTTTGATAGGGGCATGAGGTATATTTGAAATTTTATGTGTCGGTTCAATACTGCTCTGCTTATCTTTCATTTCTCTTTTTAAAATTATTCATTCATACTTTTGGGGGGAGAGGGGAACTGGATTCAAATTTCATTTATGCTACTTAATTAACTCATGTGATCATGGGCAAGTTGCTTCATTTCTTCAAGATCTCAGTTTCTCATCTATTTAAGGATGGGGTTGAAATATTAGCTTCTTAAGTTTTTTTCAACTACAAATCTGATTCTATTTACTTATTATCTTTCTTTTTACAAGTATCACTTTCCCCTGTTATTGGCCTCCAAAAGAAAAAAAAGACTAAACAAATCTGTATAGTCACACAAAATAAATCTTTATATTGGTATTGTCAAATTTATTATTTAAAAATTGTCACCTTTTAAAAAAATAAAAATATTTGCTTTGTTGAGTGATCTAGCATGAAACTCTCAATTAAAAAATTTAAAAATATTTCATTGTTTTTCACCATCTTTTTTTGGGGGGTAGGGGCAATATTTTGAGTTTTACATTTTACGTTTACATTTACATTTACATTTTTCTCCCTTCCTTCTCCGGACAGAAAGCTATCTAATATAGGCTCTACATGTTTAATTGTACTGAATATAGATCCATATTAATCATATTGTAAAAGAAGAATCATATCCAAATAGAAGAAAAAAAATAAGAGGAAAAGAAACAATAGAATATATAAGACAACTTTTAAAAACTGAAAATAGTAAACTTTGGTTTGCATTTAAATTTCACAGCTCTACCAACAATGCATTGATGTTCTCTATTTCCCACATCCTCTCCAACATTGATGATTAATTACCCTTTCTGATTGTATTGGTCAATCTGAGAGGTGTGAGGTGGTACCTCAGAGATGCTTTAATTTGCATTTCTCTAATCAGTAGTTATTTAGAGCAATTTTTCATATGACTATGGATCGTGTTGATTTCTTCATCTGTATCTGTATCTTCTAGAGTTGTTTTATTATTGTACCGCTGAAATGAGCATTTCCGTCACTCAGTGTTACTATTAGTGTGGATAATGCTGTTCTGTTCTGCTCATTTCACTCAGCATCAGTTCATTCAATTCTTTCCAGGCTTTTCTCAAGTCCTACCCCCTCACAATTTCTTACAGAACAATAGTGTTCCATCACATTCATATACCACTATTTGTTCAGCCATTCCTCAATTGATGGGTATCCCATTAATTCTTTACCACTACCAGAAGAACTGCAGTGAATATTTTTGTACATGTGGGGTTTTTTTTTAACCCTTTTTCATGATCTTTTTGGGATACAGATCTTGCAGTGGTATTGCTAGATCAAAGAGTACGCACAGCTTTACAAAGGCCTTTTGAGCAAATTTCCAAATTGTTCTCCAGAATGGTTGGATCAGGTCACAATTCTCCCCAGTTTTCCCATATCCCCCTTAACCATGACCATTTCCCTTTTTTAGTCATATTAGTCAATCTGATAGTTGTCTGTTGGTACCTCAGAGTTGTTTTAATTTTCATCTCCTTAATCAGTAATGATAGAAAGGAATTTTTCATATGATCATAGTTGGTTTTAACTTATTCATCTGAGAATTGCCTTTCCATATCAATTGGGGAATGATTTGTTTTCTTATAAATTTTAGTTCTCTATATTTTAGAAATGAGTCCTTTGTCAGAAAAAAAACTGGTTGTAAAAAATGTTTCCTATATGAATTATTGTTTTAAGGAGTTTCCTAGAGCAGTGTGAGTGAGGTGAAGTGACTTGACCTTATATCCAGTAAGTGTCAGTGGTGGGACTAAGGTAGTTCTATCTACTGTGCCATGCCAATGGATAATTTTTATATGTTAGACTTATTTATATAATTTTGTATTTATTATATTCTGCATAGTTTTCTTTTTGTTCTCTTTTTCTCGGTCCAGATATCAGGACAGTATTTCATAGAGGAGTTTGAAAGGATCCCTTTCTGTAATTTTGTAATTTATTTAATATTGATATTGTTTTTAAATTTTTTATAATATTGTTAAATCCAGCTGGTTCTGGGTTTTTTCCCCTTTGGAACTTTTTTTTGGCTCATTCGTTTTTTGTTTTTTTTTTCCTGAGATTAGAAGAACTGGGGAGGAGAATATGGCGTTTCATAATTACTCAATTTCCTTTTTCTATTCTCAATATTTTTAATTTCATAATCCATGTTTTTTATTTTTGTGATCCATTTCTTATGTTACTGATTTTGTTAACATAAATAATTGGACAAAATAGTTCCTAATTATATTTATTTGTTGAGAATTATTTTTCATTTAGGATTTTCATAATTTGATTTTTAATCTAAATCAGATTGACTAATGATTTATTGTTTTTCATTTTAATTTTTTAGAAAACCAAACTCATATTATCTGTATATTTAAATTTCTATTTTTTTGTATTTAGTTGTATTTGGTTTTCTGTTTGCCCGATTTTAATGTGTTTTTTTCCTTTTGCTGATTAATGGGTTTAGACACCACATTTTCCTCCAAGGATTGCTTTGGCTGTATCCCAGAAGTAATGATAGAGTATCTTTTTATTGTTTTTTTCAATGAAATTATCTGTTGTTTTCTTTCATTCATTTTTTGATTTGTCACTTCTTTAGAATTAAGTTATTTATTCCACTCAAGTTTGAATCCTTTTCTCAAATATCTAAATATTTCTGCATTTATGAGGTTTTTAATGTGTCAGTACATGGTCGGTTTTCATGAATATCCCATACATAAGTTGCAAGTTATTTATATTTCTATTTCTTTTACTGAAGCTAATATTATTAAGGTATTTAATTTTCTTACTTTGCTTTTGTTAAATTTGTCTGGTTCTGAAAGGAACCTGTAAAAAAACCCTATTATAATTTTATGGTTCATTTCCCCTAATGCTCATATTAACTTTAACTTCAAGTACTTAAAATGTACTTCACCATTACTTCACCATCAATACATTATATATTAACTGATATTTCATTGTGGTGCCATTAAGCATATTGTAATTTCCTATTTTATATCTTTTAATCCTCTCCTTTTACTGTTAGCTCCTTCAACAAATTTAAGAGCTCTTTTTTTTTATTTTAATAGCTCTTTCAGCTACTTATTTGGTTAACTTACCAGAAGCATTGATGATTCTGCTTCATCTTATCAGTTTAATCTTCTTCTGGATTTATTTACTTCATCAGCTTCTTTTATCTCATAATTCTCTTATTCATAATTGATATCTTCTTATGTTTATTCATTTTCAGCCTTGAGTTTTGGGTTGGACTTTTTGAGTTGAGCCACTTGTCTCTCACCCACTTTGATGTTTTGGTAGGTATCTTGCCCTCAATGAACTATGAATATTTCTGCTCTTGTTGATTTGGACAATGACTAGAATTAGGTCTACCTTTTCCCTCAGTCCTTACCTTCTATTTTTAAATATATAATCAGTTCAACATGTAACTTTAAAACTGTCCTTGTCAGTGATTCTTTTTGGCCTTCTGTTTTCTTCTATGTAGTTTCAAAAGCTACTTCAGGAAATCTATTCTTTTTTTCTTTTTTAACAACCCAATTCCTACCCCTTGTTATTCCTCCTGCATTTCCCTATTAAAAGCAAGATGTATGTAACACATGCACATAATCTAGAAAAACATGGCTACATTCACCAAGTCTAATTATTATTCTGTCTTGTCAGGAGGGTTGGGTAGCTTGCCTGTATTGTAGGAATTTTGAAATTGTGATTGAATGGTTGCATTGATCATAATTTTTAAGTCTTTTAAAATCGTGTGTCTTTGTGGTGGTGTTGTATAAATTATTCCCTACTTCTATTCACTCCACTACCTCAGTTTATGCAAGTCTTTCCAGGTTTTTTTTGAAACTATTCATTCCACTATTTCTGGCAGCATAATGAATGATACATTGTTTGCATATACCACAGCTTCTTCTGCCATTACCTATTTGGTGGGTTATTCCTCTTAGTTTATAATTCTTTGCCAAAGAGCAACATGGATGGGTCTTCTCTGCTTTGATTTCTTGGGGATATAGTAATATAAGTGGACTGACTTTCCAGGTACAAGTTCAAATTACGTCATTTTAATAGATCTAGCACTACCTGCAACATTTGTCATTTTCCCTTCTCTGATATTTTTGCTGATCTAATAAATAAGATAGAACTTCAAAGCTATTTTAATGTTCATTTCTTTAATTATGAGTGATTTGGAATTTTTTTTGATAGCTTAGAGTCTTTGAAACCTATTGATTGATACCCTTTGACCATTTGTTATACTGGGGGAATGATTTTTTTCTTATAAATTTTAATCGGTTTCTCATACATGTTGGATATTTATCAGGGAAACTTGCTACTTTACCTCCCTTCCCCCCCAACTGTTTAACTGATAATTTAACTATTGGAGTGTTGGGGGGGGCTACTTTTATTAAAGTTTTTGTAATTAAAAGAAGCGTTCATTTTATCTTTTATTATCCTGCCTCTTATTTGATCTTGAACTACTGACTTGCACTTAAAGACTTGTAAAACATTTCCATATGTTCTCATTTGATCCTCAGAATATCATATTACACTTAATGCAATTCATTATCATCTTCATTTTAGAGATGAAGAAATAACTTGGATATAAGGATTTGCTTAGGTCACAGCTAATAAAATGGGTTTTTTGGTTTTTGGGTTTTTTTTGTTTTGTTGTTTTTTTTTTTTTTTTTTTTTTTTTAGTTTTTGCAAGGCAATGAGATTGACTTGCCCCATCGTCACACAGGTAATTATTAAGTGTTTGAGGACAGATTTGAACTTGGGTCCTCCTGTCTCCAGGGCTGGTGCTCTAAATACTGTGCCATCTAGCTGCCCCTATTAAAATGTTTGGGTTAAGATTTGATTCAGCTTCCTGACTCCAGTTCTTCTGCTACTTTTTTGCTAGAGTTGTAAAAGATATTTTCTTCCCTGTTCTAATTTGTTTATGATATGACTTCTAAATGTGAAGCCTAAAATCCATTGGAGCTTTTTATTTGGGAACTTTCTCTTTTTCATGATTCTCAAAGGGAATTGATTTCTTTCCCTTCTCTGGCTGTGATTGACCTCAGTTTATTGCAAATTAAACTAGTCTCAGACCTCTTTCACCACAGCCTTTGGGGTTGAGTTGTTGAGTTTGGGGTTGAATTACCTTATCTCCTGTACTGCTGAGATTTTCCTAGACTGTCTTTAAACCCCCCTCCCCCCAGCTTCTACTTTTTTTCTGTTTGTCTTTTATATGTATCCTGTTAACTGGAGCTTTTAATCTTGCTTCCTTTTAATCTTGGTTGCATTGGTTTTATCTGGGTAAAAACTTCAATTTAATGTAAACAAAATTATCCATTTTGTTTCCTATAATGTTCTCTATCTCCCTCTTATCTCCTCTTTAGTCATAAACTGCTTCTTTTTCCATAGATCTGCCAGATAAACTATCCTTATTTTCCTAATTGACTTATCTGACCCATTTTCTTGAACTTTATTTCCAGCCATATAATATATAAACATAAACTAGAATACTTATAAACCACTATGCATGTACAAACATATATGCAAGATAAATTGAAGTTAATTTCATGGAAGACTAGAGAAAGACTTCTTGCAGAAGATTGGATTTTTTCCCCCAGAGATTTAAAGGAAGAAAAGGAAGCCCAGGAGGTATAGATGAAGGAGAGAGTTCCAGGAATGGGGATAGCCATTGAAAATGTTTAGAGGTGGAGTAGCTTATCCAAGAAAAATCACAGAAGCCAATATCACAGGATCACATGGAAGGAAATTGGGTAAAATAAATACTGTAAAGTTAAGAAGGAACCAAGGTAGGGGATCTTTGGTTTTATTCTTGGGTAATAGTGACCTCTAGAGTTTCGAATAGAGGGGCTAAAATGATGGTTATATCCCCTTTCTACTTTAATAAGATCAATTGTCAGCTAACTGGAGGGAAAGGTATGGAGTGAATCAGACTTGAGCCTGAAGACCAAGTAAAAGTAAGCAGGTTGTCATTATGGTTCATATGTCATTATGAGGGTGACTACATGAGAGTAATGGCACTCAGAGGAGAAAAGTAGACAATTGTAGCCTTTGTGACAATTTAGACTCTTTATGGTAGAAAAGTAGATGTTAATAAACAACATACCAGGACATACCTTAGTTAGACAAAATAATTCATTTGAAGGAAGAAAATAATCTATTTCATCATTGGAAGAGACCAAAAACCAGGACTAAAAGGAGAATAGGTTTTTTTTTAGAGTTCAAACTATTATAGTAATCAAAATTATTTGCTGCTTGTTAGATAAACTGATTAGTGGAAGATAAAACAAGAAAAAAATTCTAAAAGTTCAATAAATCATTGTGTGATAAACACCATAACAAATTGCTAATGAAAAATTTTTTCTTTCATTGGTAATCTTGGGAAAGATTTAAAAAATACTCCTTTCCAGAACTTAAAGAAATAGGAAAAGTAGAAAGCAATTTACTAGAAATTAGGGTTAGTCAAGTATCATCCACATGATATACAACAATAAATTAAAAACAAATATGTGATCTGATCTTTGCAAAAAGGTTACATTAAAAAGTTCTTTTAGTAGCTGACTGGGAGAGTGAATTATTTTACCAAAAAAAGGGATAAGGATGATGCCAGAAGATAATTTTGATTACATGATATTGAAAAACATTTCACACCACAATGCATTCTTGTTCTATGAAGGGGGTGGCCAAGTGAGAGAAAAAACTTTGTAAAGTGCCTGATCACCAATTGTAATTGTAGACAATTACAGAAAAATATAAAAATTAAAGCAAAATCCTTAATTAGCTAATTAGACAAAGGTTATTAAAAAAGAATTGTGAACTATTAGCAACATGTGAAAAGCCCTAAATGAATAATATTAAGAGAAATGCAAATTAGACCAATATTGAGGTTTCATCTTAGACCCAGCAAAGTTGGCAAAGATGAGAAGAAAGAAATAGTTGGATGTAAGAGCATGTTGTACTGTTAGAGCTGTAAATTGGTTCAGTCATTCTAGAAACCAATTTCATATTGTTCAAAACTAATACACAGTGAAATAAGAACCATGAAAATAATATACAGTCACAATGTAAATATATAAAGAACAGTAATATGAGATAGAAATTTAATATAAAATGACAAATGACCAAGTTTGGACCCAAAGGAGGTAGACAAGAAGGAAGAAAGTACCTTCTTTCCTTATTTACTGAATTTGGAGGCAATAGATTAGAACAATATAGATAGTAGTAGACTTTTTAAATTTTACTTTCTTGAATTTTCTTTTTTAATTCCCCATAAAGAATGGTTCTTTGGTAAATAAGTGATATAAAAACAAGATATCACAAAGTTTTTTAGGTTATAGCATACTTATAGAAATAGGAATTTTAAAATTATGTCACTTTTATACCTACAATTTGCTCATCTGTCATTGATACAACATTAATGTATATACAATTTTAGGTAAGTGTAGAGTTCACTTAAATTAATTTTAAAAAGCAGTTTTGATAAATTTTCATAAGAGCATAGGATTATTGGGTTTGTAATCTAGGAACACTTTGTGGAAGAGAGACGATCATTTTGGAGTTGTTTTAAAGAATGGCTAAGAATTTAACAGATGAGGGTTAAGGATTGGAAACTGAATGAGTTAAGGCACAGAGAGCTAAATGAAGATTCCAGGCAAAATAATTTGAATTTTATTTGCTTGGCAGTAAAAGGAATGTAAGTTTTCTTAGGAGAAATGTGGTATGGAAAGTCCAAAAGTTTATTCTTGTGGCATTATAAAGGAGAAATTGCAAAAGGTGGAGAATAATAGAATCATAAAGAATGGAAAATATGAAGTAATTTAGTAGATAAACTTGCTTAATTTGTAGTTGAGGAAACTTAGATCCAAAAATGTTAATTGAGTTGTTTAAGGTCATAATGGTAATATAGTAACAGAGACAAGATAGTGTCAGGAAGAACTAGTTAAGGAGGCATTTGGAATAACTCGAGTATATCATAATGAGTTTATTATAAGGGGTTGGTAGTGTAATAATGGATGGAGGAGGGGATGGAAAACTAGGTAACAGATGAGATATAGTTACATTTACATTGTATACACTTACAGTAACTTCACATTGACTTTCTTGATAAAAAAGCAAATGTCTTAAAAGGAAGAAATTGCTTTACTTTTGACTTGGTCTTAAAAGGAAGAAATTGCTTTACTTTTGACTTGGTTTCCATAAGCTTTTCCATAGCACCTGGCATAAGTTTATTTACTGAGAGAAAGGAAAGATGAGTTAAAGATAATATTAAGAATTTGAACTAAGGAAACAAGTATATGGTAGTCACAAGTAGAAATAATGAATTGAACTCAGGGAGAAAGTTGTAGGTTAAAGGTATTTGGTTTCAGAGTAGTTGAATTTGAGGTGAAGCATCCAGAGGAAGATGTCTTTTAGACATTTGAATATGCGTTTCTAGGGTTCAGAAGAAAACTCGGAGAGCTATGGGTTTTTGAGAGTTATGACTAAAAAGCTTGGTAATTGAAGTGAGGTTGAATGAGCTTGCCAAGAGACAGAGAATAAAATGAGAAGATATGGCCAAAGGAAAAAACTTTATGGAGGATACAAAGCTTAAATCAAAGTTTTCCCCAAAACTGTGGTGTGGTACCTTATCTTCAGAGGGATGACCAAAATTAATAAATATTTTTTGAGGACATCTTCCATATAAACACATTGATGTTTTTCAGTTAAAACAAAGTTCTAATTAGGGAAAAAGCAAAAATGTCAGATTCTCTCCAACTGCCATTTAATGGATAGGGTTTTTTTTTAATATGATATGCTTCCTAAGGTTTAACTCTGTTTAGTATATTTGAATATAAAATGTGTGAATTAAAGTATAATATGAATGCTTTGATTTTTCATTACTGTTTATTTTGGGGTCACACTATAATCCTGCAAACTTTTAAGATATTGAAATAACTGAAATAACCAGAGCTACTCTGCTATTTGAAGTGAGAGCTCCAAAAGTCCAACTTTCACAACTGGTAACCAAGTAAATCCTGGGAGTGCTTCTCATTAGACAGTTATTAGTTCACTGACCTTCTGAGTTGGCCATCAGGTATGACAACATCCCTGGTTTTATCTTTACACTGGACTACTTAATAGGTGTCCGTCTCATCCCAGTGTGCAAGAATGTGTCTGCCCATATATATCATTGTGCAAGATGGTTATGCTGTGATGTTGCCTTAAAGTTCTTATCCTTGTTCTTTCCCTTTAGTTTTCATTTAGCATTTCTATTCATACCAAATAAAAGGACCTACTGTCTTTAGTAAAAGCAAAAGATTCCCCCTAAAAACAAAACTTCTCAAGTTATGTTTTGAAATGTTCAACTATTAATTTAAATTTTTATATTTGTATTCTTAAAAGAATGAAGTGCCCCTTTGTGAAAGTTAAGTATGAAACTATCAGGCTTTAAGGGGAAAACAATGATCAACCACATCAAAGGCTGCAAAGATCAAGAAGAAAATGAGGATTGAGAAAAGATTGTTGGGTTTGGTAGCTAAGAGATCATTTATAATTTTGAAGAAAGCAACTTTTTTGTGGGATGATAAAGTTGGAAGGATTGTAGGGACATAAGAAGATAGTGGGAAGAAAGAAAATGGAGGCATTGATTGTGTGTGTGTGGTCTTTTTGAAGAGTTTAGCTCCAAAGGGCAGATTTTCTTACACATATATTTATATAAAAACACATCCATGTCCACATACATATGAAATGGAAGAATCAAGTAAGGGCTTTTTGAGGATAGATAGAATAGACATAAGCATGTTTATAGACAATAGGGAAGGAGCTAGTAGTTGGGAGTGAAATTGAAAATGGTGAGAATGACAGGGGGCAGTATGTTGAAGGAGATAACATGTAATGAGGTTGCTTGAATAAGTAGAAAGATTAACCTGGTTTAAAAGGTAAGACAACTTACTCATGTGAGATCATAGTTGAAAAAGAACATAGTGGCTGAAGGCACCTGGGTGGCAGACTATGTGAAAGAGGGAGGAGCAAGGGAGCTCAGTGAATGATCTTGACTGTAAGGAACTCAGGTGAGAGTTAGGGGTGTGGGAGGAAACCTGGGAAGAATCTAGACAGATGAAGGTTGGAAGAACCCTCTGAAGGGTCAGCTAGCGAGTTGATAAGGGAAGTATAGCAGGATTGCCTAGTACTCTTGAGGACCCACTTGAGGTGATAATTTTAATATTTATAGTGGTTATAGTCAGAAAGGTTTCATGATTTCTTCCATTGTCATTCAACATATGTAGGAGTGAATCAAGGCTGTGGCTTGGGTGGACATAATTGGCAATATAAGAGGACAAAGACTCAAAAGAAGGGAGAATATATTGGAGAGTTGAATTGATTCAACTGGGGTTCAAGATAGAGAAAAGATGAGAGGGTGATTAATGTAGGGAAGATGGCCTAGGAATAAATTGAGTAAAGGGATTGAAAGTCATGGTATAGATTAGGGTGTGGGCAAACTCTGGCTGTTACTGATGTGGCTTTAGCAAGGAAGCTGCAGGCAGGACTTGAAATTCAATAAATCTAGAAGCTTTTTAGAGGTGAATTAAATTTTTGACCAAATATAGCCCACAAATAATGATACAAACATCCACAGAAAAAGGTTCTCCATTCCTGGTATAGATGAAGAATGGAGTTTTGAAAGGAAAAGCATAGGGAGAAATGAGAAGACAATAGAATATGGTTGGATAAGGGATTTCAGAATTCTTGAACATGGAGTTGATTACATTTGTGGGTGATGATTACAACATCTAGGGTATGATCATCTTTGTGTGTTGTTGGTTCTCCAATAAGTTGTAAGAGTAATTTATGAGAAGTGAGTAGGTAGAGTTTGAAGAGAATCCATTATAGTACAAGTAAAATCAAAATAGTTTTAAGTTGTGAAAATGTAGAAACACAAAAGTTAAAATGCCCAGATCAGAAAAACAATTTAAGCATTGTATTTATCAATAGGAGAGGTGACTGGGATGGATAGAGCACTGAGCCTGAAGTTAGAAAGGGCAAGTCAACTAATCCTCTTAGTCTCAGTTTCCTCATCTGTAAAACTAGGATGAAATGACAAAACACTTAAGTATTTTTTGCCAAGAAAATCCCAAATGGGGTCATAAAAATTGGACACAACTGAAACAGTTGAATTGCTCCCTTGTGCACACGTGCACACACGATAACGTTGGCAGCTAAGTGATTCAGTGGATAGAGTGTTGTGCTTGGTGTAAGGAAGTACTGAGTTCAAATCCAGTCTCTCAGACACTTGACTATGCGACCTTGGGTAAGTGACTGTTTGTTTTAATCCGTGACTGTTTGGTTTAATCCACTGGAGAAAGAAATGGTAGAACACTGCAGATGCCAAGTAAAACCCATGAACAGTGTTGGAGTGCTAATAACATTTATCAGCTGTATTTCCAAGTACCATCCATATGGAGGAATGATAGCTGTATTATTTTGTATTGATGTTTTATTTCACTGCAGTAGCATGAAACTTAATGAATTTGCACAATGTACTGAAAACCATATCCATAATATATTGGTAAGATGAGATTTCCAAAGAAAATTAAGATGATTTAATAGTTAAAAAAGCAAACAGTTTCAAAAAAATTATGTCATTGACATCAAAAGAACTTGAATCCTAAAAGGTGCTAAAAGAATTGCTTGCTATGAGGAACTATTTATTTTTAAAAATTTCCATCTGCAGCTCTTGATAAGATCAAAATGATTCTAGACCATTCATATACAAAAAGATTTTGAATTATTCTTTTTATAAGTAATGTAGAATATGGAATTGTTAGTTCAGTTCCCTTGTGCATTTGAGGAAGACCTGCACTTAAGGAAGATTACTTTGGGGGCTTTTTATTTAGGTTGGACTGGAGTGGTGAAATATTTCAGGCAGGAAGACCAATTAGGAAGTTATTGCAATAATAGTTTAGGTATATCTGAAGACCACTGCTATCAGTTAATTGAGAAGCAAATCTTCCTTTTTTGTATTGCAGGTGGATCAAGCAACAGATACAGTTAAAGATGCTCATTTAATTAATTTTTATGATATGTTATTGAAATAGATTTATTATTACATTACAAAGCATTGCTTGATGGCAATGATTCCTCAAGAGAAAATTTAATATTGTTGGACTTTAAATGAACAAGATAAATATGGGAACACTTCAGCCCTGATCAGGTGGAGGTCATCATTGTCAGAAAAAATGCAGGTGTTCAAACACTAGTTTAAAATGTGATTCCTTGTGCAGTTTGGATCCATTCATTGCATGCTTCCTTAAGCAATCAATTTTAATTGAGAAATAACGATTTTTTTCAAAATAAGAGATCAATTTTATTTTAAAAATTCTTTAAAAGAGAAGTCTCTTGTAAAATAGGAGTGATGGGGACAGTTAGGTGGTGCAGTGGATAGAGCACTGGCCCTGGAGTGAGGAGAACCTGACTTCAAATCTGGCCTCAGACACTTAATAATTACCTAGCTGTGTGGCCTTGGGCAAGCCACTTAACCCCATTGCCTTGCCAAAAAAATCCCTAAAACAGGAGTGATGGTATGAAGGAATTTTGTGAAGCACACTTGCTAATAATGAAGCATATAGAATAATATTTATTATGAACAAAGAAATATTATTCTATATGCTTCATTTTTTTTAGTAGAGGTAAAGAATTTCCTCACGGAGAAGTTGGATTAGACAGTCTTTAAATAAATCGTTGATTTCATGCACTAGTCTGGTAAATCTCTTAAAGGGTTATGCATAGATGTTCTTGTCTTACATAGTGTGCTATTCAGTAAATCTTAGCCATAACACAAATGCCATGCTCGCTCGTGCTCTCTCTCTCTCTCTCTTTGATTCTCCCTCCCTCTCTCTCAAAATATGGCAAAATTGAATAAAAGGCATGTTTTAGAGCACTTTCTCCAGAACACTGCTTGATCCTAAATATGCTGCTCCTCTATCCCTCATTCTTGCTCTTCCCTTACCCCCATAATTTCATGGTGGTTCTTATCTCCTTTCTCCTAATAGAACTTGCTGCCTTTTAGGTACAAGATTCCTGAGAGATGCCCATTTGGGTTCTTAGTAGCAAAAAGAGACTTGATGAGCTGCATAAGAGCTCATTTTGTATTCAGAAATAAATAGAATTGATGTTAATTATTTCTAATTGGATCCCTCCAATTCAGACAGAATCTAAATTAAACTTAATAAAAAAAAGAATTTCCTCGCGGAATGAGTATTTGTGTGATTTAGTGTGTGTGTGTGTGTGTGTGTGTGTATGTGTGTATAAATACTGAACACTAAATAAATCACTGCAAAGTCTTTATTCATACATACAGAAAGGGACAGCATTTGTCAAAAAAAATTTAGACCTATTGTTAATATATTTAGCAACTAATACTTTTGGTATGGTCACCAAATTTAAAACATACTTATCCTACAAATGAAGATCTGGTTATCACTTGTTTTGTCTAACGAAGCAATTCTATTTTTAATGACCAAGATATTTTTAAATATAGTAAAGAAACCTTGGACAAATGTGATATATTTAATCTTTATCTGAATAAGCTAGTAAGATGAAACAGCATTTCAGCCTGAAATTTTACTTTGTTTTGACTTTAACTGAATAAAGAGTCTTAGTTTGTCAGTCATTGACACACAAGTATTACAAGTTCTAATATCTTAACCATGTTATAGGGATTTTTTTTTGTAGCAGTTATAAAAACTCAAAATCAGTCATTGAAAAAGAATTATAAGTAGTGATCTCAATGATGCCACAATTAGGGAAACTGTTCTGAAAAATAAGCCCATTCAGTATAGTTATCTTTTATTAAATTATAGGATTTTATTTATAAGTACCTCCACATTATTTTGGTTGATTCATATATTCTAGAAAACTTGTAATAAATTTTTTATTTGAATAAAATATGAGTTCAGAAAAATTAAAAATATAGGGTTTTTTTTTAAGGTGGGGAGAGGGAAAACACCACATAAAGTTTGGAAGCCACGTCATTGAAGTTGCAAGAAGAAAAAAGAACTAGTTGAAAAACAAGTAGGATAAGAATGTTGGTTGAAACAAAAAAAGTACACTGGGGAATTTGCGAAAAAAGTTTGATTCCAAATGGTTTTTTATTATCAGTGACTTTTAATAATTACCTCTGGATTTTCAAATATATATCTCTTTATCAAAAGATCCTTCCCCTTGTAAAAAGAAAACAAATTTGCCCTCTCCCTCTCCCCCCCTTCCCTCTCTCCCCCCCCCTCTCCCTCTCCCTCCCTCCCCTTTCCTTATCCTCCACACCTTTCAATGAAAGGGGGGCAGAAGGAGCATTCTTGTTGTTTTTTTTTTAAACAAGAAAACTGGGCCATTTAAATAGCATTCAATTTTATTTCAGTCTACTTTCCTTCCTCTCCCCCCCCACAGAAAACCCCACCATATTATTGTAACCATTGTGTAAATTTGTTCTTGACTTTGTTTACCCTGTAATCTCTTTGTTTTCCCATATTTTTTGATTTCTCATATTCCTTGCTTCTTATGGTTTAATAACATCTTTACATTCCTAGATCCCAACCATTTCCTAGTTGACCACCTTTTTTTCCATCCTTGGGACTTTTCCATTTGTGCTTAACTATCTTAAATATGCCTGTGTGGAATTTCTGGACCTAAGTGTAGGAACATTTTCATTACTTTTTAAGTATAATTCCAAATTATTGGAGTGTTTGGACCCATTTATAATTGCACCACCAGTTTATTTAGTGTGCTTTTTCTCCTATAGCCTCTCCAGCTTTCACTAGTTAGATTTTTTGACATCTTTGCCGTTTTTACTACTAGGTAAAATGTTAAAGAAGTTATTTTTGATTTGTTTCTTTTCTGGCTTAGTCTTTCATATGATTGTAAATGCTTGTGCCTTCTTTTGATAGCAGTTTATTCCCAATTCTTGACTCCTTATATCTTGGGGAATACCTATTTATACTAATTCCTTATTTATCTTAATGAGAGATACTCATCAGAAATACTTGATTTAGAGTGTTTAATTCTCCATAAACCGCAAATTTCCTTCTTATCGAAGGTGCATTGAATTTTTATTGTGAAACATTTTTAGTTTTATGGAGTCAAAATGTTGTTTTATATTTTATATTTTTTGCCTATTAAGTTAGGAAATCTCCAGTTTGGGCATGTTCTTTTATTTTTAATGATGTAACTAACTATGCTTGGTTTGTAGTCATTTGGAACTTACTGTGGTATTTGGTAAGATGTTTGTTTAAATATAGTTATATTTTGTATGTAATATATATTTAAAACATTTTTCCAGTATTCCTAGTATTTTTGTCTAATCCAAAATGTATTTTACATTCTTAAAGAGATATTAAATTTGATGTTTTTTGATTCTTGATTTTATAGTCTTGACATTTTAAACACTTATTACATGCTTAATAAATAGGATAGGTTATGGGTTTACCTGGGTTGGAATGAGTGTAGGAAAGAGTAGACCTGATTAAAGTAGAGATAAAAGTTCTGAAGTAAGACTGGATGACCAGGATCTGGGAACCATTACAAGGAGAAATTAATATTTCATACTCTATTGGCCCAACTTCAGTTAATTATTCAGTTGATTATTTGCATAATTAATCAGATTAAGATTGAGGAGCTCTTCCCTGTCATAAAAGTTATATGAAATAATTAAATGCACATTTAACAAATGTCCGCTAAAGGGAGATAAAAGTGCCCACCCTTGAGGAATCTAATAGAGGAAAAGTAATTTTCTTTTTCTTACTTAATGAATTTCTTTTTCCTCTACCTTTGCTCCTTTAAAACCAATAAATTAGAACAAAAACACATGTGAATCTTGCTTTTGTATGTAATATAATTCTCCTTGTGACTTTTGAAGACATTATGAATCTGAAGACTGGTCTCTTTCTCCTTTTAGTAATTTATTCTTATTAATCTCTTCTAATTGCTCAAATGTATTAATTTTTTTAAATTTCTCTTGACTTTAGTTTTTGACTTTCAAGGTTTTTACATTGTTCTGTTTTTTCCATCAGCAATCTTTCACATTCTGTGTTCTATTTTTCTCCTCTAGGTTTAAACTCAGTTTTTCAGGATAAGTTACTCTTTACTTCTAATGAGCCTTTGTTTTTTTGTTTTGGTAATATCCTAAAATATTTTATCCTTTAGAGTTAATTACAGCATTGTATGCTCCTAACTTTGGTTCATTTGCTGCTTGAATTCTTTCTGCCTGCTTTCTGTATCATGTTTCCTTTTTTGTTCTTTTTTGGAAGTTCTGAATTTGGCTATGATATTCCTCAATTTTTTCACTTGAGATTTTTTTAAGTTCAGATGGTGATCAGTGAATTCTTTCTATTTTTACTTTGTCCTCTGATTTTAATAGATCTGGGTGGTTTTATGATTTCTTAAAATCTGGCATCTAGATTTTCTGTTTAGTGGTGGTTGAAGGAGTCTGTGATCCATAATTTCCTGGTTCTGTTTTCCAGGTCAGTTTTCTTTTTGCTACAAGATAGATACCTTACATTTCCAAATCTTGGCTTTATTCTAATATTTTTTGGTTGTTGTTCTAATTACTGCATTCTGTTTTTTCAATGAGTTCATTACTTCAGAAAGGGTTTCTACAATTTATTTTTCCATTTTTCCCCTTCTACAGTTGGGTTTGTTTCTGGCAGCTTTTTTTATAGACCTATGAGGTAAGAATGGCTTTTACATTTTTAAATAAAATTTATCACTAGGCCCTAAATTATAGTTTGCTTATCCCTGCTGTAGATCTGTAATTTCAATAACCATTTATATTAAGAGTGATTGCTTATCTAATGCTCCCTTCTTGGATTTTTCCATGTTGACCTTGGTACAAATTCTTTCCCATTTGCTTTTAAATGATCTGAAGTTAGAACTACCTGAGTTCTAATATGGCCTCAGAAACTTAATGTGTGACCCTGACCCTGAGCAAGTCAGTTAATGTAGTTTGCCTCAGTCTACTTATTTGTAAAATGAGGTAAAGGAGGAAATGACAAATCACTCATCTCTTCCAAGAAAATCTTATTGGTGTCAAGAAGAATTGAACATGACTGAATATCAACAAATGCTTAGTAAAATTCATGGCTCATTTCATTAGTTTGACTACTCTGCCTTTTGGTTTTTTTGACTATTTTTTTTAAATCTGGACTTTGTGCTTCTATTTTCTTTGGTTTTCTTTATTTTGCTCAGGAGTTCTTTTCATATATTTTCTGGGGTGTATGTGGGAAATTTGGACCTCCTTTACATTGTGTCCTTTTACCATTTCAATAGAATGTCAGTTTGAAGAGTTATAGAAGAGTGGCAACAATTGCTCCATGTGTTTGTTCCCAATTACCCCTCTCCCCTTATGTGTTATGACCCTTAGAATAAATGAAAGCTCCTTGAGGAATACAGTTTGTAGAATAATTCTGAGTCAGACTAGGAAATGTGGATAAGAAGGGATACGGGTGAAGGTGACTTTGATCAGGGATTGTAGATTATTCTTCCCAAGAATAATTTGAAAGTCATATTGAGAGAGTCTTAGAACTCTTTGATTTCTTGCATTTGTGCAGTCTCACAGGATGACTTTCCCATATACAAGCAAATACTGTAACAATAATTATAGTTCAATGGAGTATCAAGTAGATACGTGTCCCTTAAGGACATAAATTCTGTTGTTTTCCTTTTCTTTAATAAGTGAATTGTATTTTATATTTGAACATAAGTTCTTAACTTATTAAACTAGAATCTAGTTTGGCTTTTTTGGAGGTGCAGAGGACATTTAGTGAACCAGAAAAACCAACTGTTCAACTTTTAAATATAATAGCTGAAAATGTGCCTGACTTTTTAATTGACTATAACATTTCTGAATAAAATGTTGCAACTTTATTCTGTAATTATTTTTGTAACTTATGTTAACTGTCGTTTGACTATTCATGGTCTCCACAGTGACTAGTAGGACTAGTTAAGTAGTTGACATAAAACTATTTCATACTGAATGTTAGAATGTAAGCTATGTGAGGGTAGGGAGTGTCATTTTTTTCTTAGCAATTTATATTATTAGTGTTATTCCCATTGTTGGGTTGGTTTTTTTTTTTTAGGTTTTTGCAAGGCAAATGGAGTTAAGTGGCTTGCCCAAGGCCACACAGCTAGGTAATTATTAAATGTCTGAGGCTGATTTGATCTCGGGTACTCCTGACTCCAGGGCTGGTGCTCTATCCACTTTGCCACTTAGCTGACCAGCTGTTCACATTGTTAATGACCCTTTGAACTTTTCTTAGCAAAGATTACTAGTAAAATGTCAGATTTAAACTCGAAAAAGATGAGTTTTTCATTGTTGGTATTCTCTCAACTGTGCCACCTAGCTGCCTTGTAGCACAGTTGGTTGTTATGCTTTAGCTCAAAGATGACCACTACTGTAGTGTGGTCAAGGTTCAGTGGGTCTTGACTAACTGATCAGATCAATATGGGTCTGCCACAACTTGTTCACAAATAGTCCATATAAACATTTGGAATGGAGAAATCTCTAAATGTGCATGTCTCATTACTTTTCATTCACTGCACCTTCTGCACAGTGCCCTCTTTGATGTGGACATACTGTGCTTTACAGTCTCATACCAGTGTCTCCCATGTTTTCCAGTTGATTATTAAAGGTCTTTAGAAAGACCTTGACAGTATCCTTGTATTACTTCTTCTGATTTTCATATGAAGGTGGCTTACCTTGTGAGTTCTCTGTAAAGCAGTCTTTTAGGCAAACGTTCATTTGACATTTTAACAACATGGCCATTCCATTAAAGTTAAAATCTCTGTAGGAGAATTTGAATGCTTGCCTGTTAAGCTTGAGAAAGAACCTTCATTGTCTTGTTACCTTATCTTGTCTGATGATCTTCAGAATTAGTCTTTCTGAAGCAATTCCTTTTCCTAGCATGACTGATACATTGTTCCAGCACAAGACTTTGTAGACCTTCAATTAGGTAGGCAACTATTATTAACCTCTTCATGCTTTTCTTCAGAACATCCCAAAAAATGAACTAGTGAAGCACATTGTAAGTGCTTAATAAAAATCTGTTGAAGGGGATGCATTGCTGAGGTTCCAAAATATAATAAGGGACTGTTACACTTCCTCAGAAGACATGAAATTGGTCTTATTGACCTGATTTGTTCTTTCTCCCACTTAGTTTCTGTTCCACCATTTCATCTTGATTTGTGATTTAAGATTTATGTATACATTTAGGATTGAAGAATGTTAACTAAACATTCTCTCTTGTGGGTATATCACTTCTAGCTAATATTAATAAAGACACGTATGTAAAATGTAGATCAACAAAATGGACCAGTTCTGCAATCATTTGATTCATTCAAGAATTTCTTACAATTAAAAATGAGTTAAAAGGTGATTTAGTAGAAATTTGTTAAGTATTTTTAGAATCATGTATTAGTAAAACATCATGATCTTGAGCTTGATATTTCACTATTCAAAAAAATTAAAACACTTTTGATTCTATTACCTTAAATCTGAACCTATGTAATTTTCCCCTCATTTATCAATAACTAATTTGTTCAAAGTGTTTTGTGTAATTATCTCATTTGACCTGAACTACAGTTTTGTTATTTAAGTACTTTGGCTAATATTATGATCCCTGCAAGAGAAATGAAATGAGCATTGTATAGAATGTCACTTTTTAAAAATTTTCTTGATCAGGCACTATTTAGTCTTCATGAAGTTTTTGATGGTTTGTGATTTTTTTTAAAGAATTGTTTTTTATATTATTTTTGTTAGTTCCTATATATTTTGGTTTTCAGATCCCTTTATCAGAGATCACAGAATAACAGAATTGGAAGAGATCTCAGTTGCCAACTAGTCTGTCATACTGAAAAGGAACCTACACCATAACACACTTAACAAGTGGTGGGTCATTTAGAACTATGCTCTTGTCTGTTAAAATTGTATTTGATCCTAATGTAGTAGCTGTCCCTCTCTGGTTGTTGTCATTTCTGTACTTGAAGAACATTCACCTACAGGTTTATCTAAGACTAAGTCAGTGATAAAAATGTTAAGTAGTTTAGGGCCTAGCACAATAGTGGGTACCTCCACTTTATTATCTGCCATCTCCTAACTCCTCATATTCTGCTTCCAAACTGGTCTCACCAAACTGCTCTCTTCAAAGTTATCAATGATCTATTAATTGCCTAATCCAGTGGTCTCTTAATTTGCACTTTTTTTTAAGGTTTTTGCAAGGCAATGGAGTTAAGTGGCTTGGCCAAGGCCACACAGCCAGGTGTATGTCTGAGGCCAGATTTGAACTCAGGTACTCCTTACTCCAGGGCTGGCACTCTATTCATTGTGCCACCTAGCTGTCCCTTAATTTGCACTCCTGACCA
Organism: Macrotis lagotis; assembly: GCF_037893015.1. Lineage (NCBI taxonomy): Eukaryota > Metazoa > Chordata > Mammalia > Peramelemorphia > Peramelidae > Macrotis > Macrotis lagotis. Next base: position 515,620,319 of record NC_133658.1, on the reverse strand, counting down.
CTACAATCTTTGAAACTTTCTTCTACGTATTACTTCAGTCTGTGTTTTGGGAATATTCCTTAACTATGTTTTGATCCATTGGCATTGGCTTCTTTGCTGTTCCCATTTCTCAAATGAACATTTTTACTATCAGCCCCCACTGAAATCTTTTTTTTTTTTAATTTAAGGCAATGGGGTTAAACGACTTGCCCAAGATCACACAGCTAGGCAATTAAGTATCTGAGATCGAATTTGAACTCAGGTCCTCCTGACTCCAGGACTGGTGCTCTATGCACTGTGCCACCTAGCTTCCCTCCAACTGAAATCTTACTTAGCTCTTTTTGTTGACTTTCCTGCCTTTCTTCTTCAGGATGCAGCTCCAGACAGCTTTATATTCTCCTTTAACTCTAGCCTTCTCTTTTTAAATTATTTCTTATTTTTCGTGTGTGTGTGTGTGTGTCTGCGAGAGAGAGAGAGAGAGAGAGAGAGAGAGAGAGTTAGAGAGAGAGAGAGAGAGTGAGTTAGAGAGAGAGAGTTTGTACATCTTTGCCTCCCTTATTAGAGTGAGAGTTTCTTGATGGCAGGACCAATCTTTTATTCTTTTTAACATGCCTGGCAAAGTTCCTGGTCTGTAATGGATACTTTATCAAAAAAAAAAATTCTTAAACTTTAAAAAAATTGTTTTATTGATTTTTCTGTATTTTGCAATATCTTTTCCCAGGTATCCTCTCCCAAAGAGCTATTTCACATCACAAATACTATGTTTAGAGAGGGGTTAAAAATCAGTACTATTGATAGATATGATAGTGGGAAAAGTTTGAAAATATGTATAGTGTGAAACAAATAAAACTTTGGCCTCCTTAAAGGAATAGGTGGGTTGGAGCTGTCCTCATGCAGTTTCATTTGGGTTCTGCTTGATCTTTATAATTTTGTTGTTTTTGCTTTTGATTTTGGTATGTAGTTCTTTCCTTTAACTTGGTTGTAATTATAGTAAATATACTTTCTTTGACTTTACAATATAAACATATACATATATCTTTCCATGCTTCTATTATTCATTATTTCTTACTGCACAGTAATAATCTATAAATATTTTGTATGATATTGTGTCTTTTTTTTTAATTGATGGCCTTCCTGGAATATAAGCTCAGAAATGGAGGCTATGGTTCAAAATATATAGATATTTTAGTCACTTTATTTGCATAATTCCAAATTGTGTTCCAAAGTGGTTGTAACATTTCATATCTCCATCAACACTATTAGTGTATTTATCATTTCATACCCTTCTAATATTACTTTTGGTGTTTTTTGTAGTTTTTGCCAATTTATAGGGTAGGAAGTGAAGCCTTGATTATTTTAATTAGCATTTGTCTTACAAGTGATTTGGAGCACTCTGATGTTATTGTGAAAACTTTGCAATTCTTTTGAGATGTTTGTTTATATCTTCTGATCATTTAACTTATTGGGAAATGGCTATTAGCGGTTTTGTGTGTATGTGTGTGTTATAGAAATATTCACAGCCATATGAGAGAATGCTTCCAAATCACTATCAATAAGACAAATACAAAACAAAAAACCCTAAGATTTCACCTCTCACTCTGTAAATTTTATATATTTTATTTATGTTTTGGATGCCTAAACCTGTGAAGTACCAAAACAGAATGTTTTTTCACTATTTGACTATATCCCTTCTTTAACTTCCATCAATTTTGTCTGTGCAGAAACTTCAGTTTCGAGGAATCTTTTTTTTTAATCTTTTGTAATTATGTTTAGTCTTATTGATTATAACTTCTCCCCATAACTATTTAGAGGTATGTGATGTTTTACTTTCAATATTTTTTATATAATGCTCTGTAATAAGGTCATATATTAATTTAGAATATTGTACAATGTGGTATAAGTTGATGGTCTAAACCTAATTTCTGCCAGACCACTAATAAAGTTTGCTGAGCAGTTTTTATCAAGCAGATATTTTATTCTAGGTGATTTATATTTTCCTGTTCGTCAAAAGCTAGATTATAGAGTTGGTTATTTCCAATTCTCTGGTCTAGTCTGTTGTAGTTCTTAAACTGGTGCTAGATGGTCTGGGTGACTTATGGTTTGATATTTAAAAGTTCTATTTCTCCTTAATCCCTACTTGTTTCATTCATTTCTTTCAATCTTCTGAATTTTGTTTTTCCTAAATGAATTTTTAAATTATCTCTCTCTTTTTTAAGGCTTTTGCAAGGCAAATGGTGTTAAGCGGCTTGCCCAAGGCCACACAGCTGGGTAATTATTATTAAGTGTCTGAGGCTGGATTTGAACTCAGGTACTCTTGACTCCAGGGTCAGTGCTCTATCCACTAGCCGCCCCTAATTTTTAAATTATCTTACCAGGTTTTATAAAGTATTCCTTTGGAAATTTGATTGGAATGGCATTAAAAATGTAACTTAAATTTGATAGCATCTCTTGCCATTTTTTTGCCATTCATTTTCTTATTGAATCTATTCATGTTTTTGTGTGTTTTTGGTAGAACAACTTCTAGAGATATTTTTTCCTGTGCAGGTCATAAATTATGCTCTAATTAATTCTTTTTGTTTCGAACCACTTAAGAATATCATCTTGTAGTTGGAAGTTCTTTTCATATTTCCTAAGGTTCTCTGCCTCATCAGGGTTGGATCATTTTTTCTTTCTCTGCAGTAGTGATTTATAGATACCTGAGCATTCCTTCTGTTAATGTTTTTCCTATTCCTATTCATGGTCTTAGTTTTTTTCTTCCTATTAACTTTGGTAATGTCAGTCTTTTTCCCCCTTGATTTTATTTGAGGTTGGATCGCAAAAGTATCACAGCCTCAGTGAACTTGTGGTCAGTGAATGTCATTTTGTGTTTGTGTATATGTGTTTTATTTAACCTTATGGATTCTGGGTGTTCTGGACTATAGACAGCTGAAGGGTCTTTATCTTTGGTTTTTATCTATGGTTCTTTATGGTGCATAATTTCTGTTTTTGAGAGGTTATGGGAATCAGAAAAATCTAGTCTTTTTTTGTTCACATTCCCAATAATCTTTCAAGTATAATTGACAGTGGCTCCACAATCTAAGCTTTGTAATTTGTTTTGGTCATATGACTTGAATTTATCAAGGGCAGCTGGGTTATGTCACAATATCTTTTTTTTATTTGTATTTAAATTCCTCTTATTAATTTTGTTCTGTCATATAAAATATAAAAAAAATTATTCTCCTTTTCAGAGAAAAGGCTAAAATGAGAATTGAGGATCTCTGCCTTCTGTCATCTATTCTAATACCACCCAAAGGTCCTCTCCCTTCTTAGATCCTCTTCCCTTCCAATATAGCTAAAATCTTTTTGTGGTTCTTAGTTTCCTAAGTTTGTCTCATTCCAAAGTTTAGCATTTCTCACACTTTTTATCAGACTGTGCCATAGGAGTTCATACCTAAACTTCAATTGCCACTGCCTGTTTATTTAGTTTCCTGTTTATTTTTAGCTTTACTTCAGTTTTTTTTTTTACATTTCATTTTTAAAAAGTTGGTGAGTAATACAGGTCTCTTCAGATGAATCTCATACTTTTTGAAATTGCTTCTCATTGTATCTTCAAAATTTCATTCTTAAGCAGTTCCCAATTCCTTTTGGGCTGACTTTCACTGAAATAATATAGTGCATAGGGATCTTAACCCTTCAGAACCCTTTGAAATGTTCTTTCCCCAAATTTTGAGTATATGATAGATTTTGCTTATATTTTCTATCTTTTGCTTTTAGGATAGGAGTGATCATTTTCCCTTAGAGTTGCCATCATTTTAAGCCCAACAAATCATACCCCCCCCCTTTTTTAGGATTTTTGCAAGGCAAATGGGGTTAAGTGGCTTGTGGAAGGCCACACAGCTAGTTAATTATTAAGGGTCTGAGCCAGATTTGAACTCAGTTATTCCTGACTCCAGGGCTGGTGCTCTATCCAGTGCGCCACCTAGCCGACCGATAAAACCCCTTTTAGTGAGAATCAGATTTGAAATAGAATTTTCCTTAGTTGTTCCTTCACTTTTTGACTGAGTTTATCTCTAAGGCAAGGCAAGAAATTACTGGTGTTTATGTTTTTGACAGAGATAGCATTCCTATAGATATTTGAATTGGAAATATCCCCATGGACTACTCTTTTGTTCCTCTTTGCCAGTCTTGTGGTGTTTTTCCAGATCCCTCATCTATTTCTTTTTTCTGTCCCAGTAGGCCTGTAGGATCCTTCAGTGACAAAATCATTACTATTTGTCCCTCCTTTGAACTTCACCCATATTTCTGTATTCCACAGGTTTTCTTCTAGTAGTTGCATGATTTTTGTTAGTGCAAAAATTTTTCAATTTTATGTAATCTAAATTGCTGTTTTATCTTTTGCAGTTTACTCTTCCCTTTGTTCATGACTTTTCTCCAATCATAGTTATGTAAAGGTGCCTGATCTGGTTCTTTTTATCTGTTTAGTAGCATGACCTTAAATATTCAGATGGTATTCATATTTTAATTTTTGTGATTCATAGTTTTAGAAATTTGTCTAAACCTGGCAAAAGCCAAACTGTGTTCCCATTTCCGTGGAAGATGATGTCAGAGTTTTTGCTCCAAATAATTTGTATTCTAGGGTTGTAAATTATAGTCCATGGATTATTGCATTTATTTTTGATTGTTCCTTTTCTAGTTTATACCATTGATTTAATTTTAGTTTTTTTAACTGATACGGTACCAAATAATTTTGATCCTTACTAACTTTTTAATATAGTTTTATGTAGTTTACTTCTCTGTCTTAGTAAACCATGAATACTGTACATATAGACTTGAAATTGTTAGCTTAAACTTGTCAATATAAGGCTATATTTTATGAGTATCAATAATGGATTATTATTAATAACTATTAATTAATAATCTTCTAGCTCTTCTTAAGACTTGATTATAATGCTATTGATGCTCTCAAAGAATAGAAAAATATATTAATAAGGATTATCCTGATCTGAACTAAATGTTCTTGTAGATCATTTTTTGCTGTTTGAGCACAGTTGCATTGCTTGCTCCTCTACTGAATGCTTACATATGTAATATTACTTTAGTTGATGTATCTTTTCTCAACTAGGATTTCTCTCCTAACATGAGTTTGGATTCTTATCTCTGATATCAATATTTGTCTTAGCTGAGTTCTACTTTCTCTTTCATTTATTTATCTCTTCCAATCTGTCCTATTTATTGTCTTTTTATTTCCATTTTCCATTTATTTATCATGTCTTCTTTTACTTCTGCCCCTACTTGTGTTTACTCATTTTGGAAGCTTGGCAGTATAATTTTTGGATGTGGATAGGACTTAGCTTTTCTAGTTACCAACTAGTGAAAGAACTTCTTTTGTTCAGTGAACCAAGTAATCACATTTAAAAAATTAATATTGATGCCATTTATTAATATATAGGAATATGTATCTTTGCCTTTCCAGAGTCTTCCCCTGTTATAAAGGGAAGAATAAGACAGCTCCACAGAAGTGACGAATATATCAACCAATTGTATGTGTGTGCATTATTTCCGTAGTCCTCTAACACCTCAAAAATGTTAAAGAAGCTCATATTCTAATTTTATAGTTTTTTCTTTAGTGAGATTTAAAAATTTTTGAATGAATGAAAAATAATTTATTAAGCACTTGAGTATGTCTCAAGCACGGAGTAGACAATGTAGACAGTTTCTGCTCTTACAGAGCTCAAGTTCTACTTGGAGGATGTAAACATAAAGAAGTTTCACTTGCAGTGCTGGTGCAAAGTGGTTATTAGGTAACAGTGGAAGGGTAAATGGCAAGACCCAGGAATTGACAGGGTTTACCTCCAGCGTGGATGACAAGGCATGGTGGTATCCTATCATTTTGGTATGTTTATATTGGTGAATCCTTGATTATCAAAGTAATAGGAATTTCCATGGGAATGGAAACTATTTATCCTATTATAGGTGAAGATCCTAGTAGAAAAATTGAAAGGGGAGTATTGAGTAGGTTCCTAATGTTCTTATGGAGTAAGTATCCTAGGCTTTTTCCCTCAGGGGTAAGGATGATCTAGGGGGATGTTGCTCAGTGTTCATTTGTTAGGGGCTGAGGGGGAAAATAGGGGTTTAATAGGAAGAAAAGGTAGTAAAAAAGATCCTGTGAGATCTGTGCAGGATGAAGAGTTCTGTGACTTGATTTGTTGTCAACTGAAGGAATCAAACATACCTCAAAGAGCAAAAAGGAAGAAGGAAAAGATCTGTATGTATAAAAAAAATCTATAATAGCAACACTTTTTTTAAAAAAAGATTTTTAAAGTTACAAAGAAGTGGAAACATGAATTGGGAATAGCCAAATAAATTTTGATATATGAATGTTATTGTGCTGTAAAAAAAAAAAGATGTAACCTTGATTCACTTTCACAAACTTAGGCAGAGAGAAGTTACAGAGCAAACTTATGTATTGATACGACATTGTAAAAGATACAACTGTGAAAGCCTTAAAATCATAATGTAGGCAATGACCTACTACTATCACAGAGATGAACAATTTATAAACTACAGTGTAAAATAAGACATTAGAATTGTTTTTGACTGGACCTGCTACAAGGAAATTCTTCTATGTAAGGGAATTTGTAGGAGTGATGATAATATACAAAATAGAAAAGCATGTCAATGAAACATTAAATAATGTACAGAGGAGAACAGATGAATATTCAGAAGGGAACAGAAACAAGCAAAATTATTATGACAATACTGTGATAAATTTAACATACTATTAAAAAAATTAAGTGAAGTTTCAGTGTCTCAGTCTATGAAAATTTTCATTCTTGACATCTCTATCAAGGTTTAAAAAAATAAGGAAACCCATGAACTTCTGAAGAAACAATTCAAGAAAATAGCTGTCTTACAGGATCACTGGTTTATATATAAAAGAGATACTTTTTGCTAAATAAGTAAAATATTAAGCACATTTCAAATTTTAAAGGAATATTAATAGGTCTTTCTGGTCTATCCGATTTTATAATTGATGAAAACTGCAACCAGGAGAAGTAATTGCTCATGGTCACACAAGGTACTAAGACTCAGAGTTGGTTTTTTTTTTTTACTCCTTGTCCAGTGACATCAAATCCAATGCTTTTTCAAAGTAATTTCTCCAAAATTCTGTTATTGAGAATCTATAAATTTGCACAGAATAGTAGATAAATATCTTACGTTTTTCATCTTTAGTAAGAAAAGTCAAAGGATTGAGAAGATTGAAAGAAATGGGAAATACTAAAAGGATGAGAAAGTTTTATGAAGGAGAATAATGTTAAGAATTTTAGTCTGTAAATGTACTGGCTTTATATATGACAATCGGCAAGTTATTTTAATCTTTGCAAGTTGCTGTAACTTTAAGATGGGATGATTGAACTAGGTGATGTCTCAGGTCCCTTCCAATGTAATTTCCATCTATTGTAAAAGTTCATTTGGGTGTGTAGTCACATAATTTTTATCAAGGTAAATTACTAATAATAGAGTAAAAAATACATGAAAATATCACTTAGTGATTCTCCTATATTTTAATTTTTTTAATGGGAATGATTCTTGACAATGACTTGACTGTTGTTGGGTTTAGTGAAAGGATCTGGATGACTATTTTTGTTTAAATGTTTGCTGTAATTTCTTTTAATATCACTTTCTCTTTGACTGTTATATTTTCCTTTGATCTTTCATTTGTTCACTTTGCCTTTACTTCATCTTAATGCTCCTGCCAGTTTCCTCTTATCTGTCTGTCTGTCTGTCTGCTTCTCTATCTTCTCTATCCATTTATCTTTCGATTAGCACATTGCTGTAGGGGAGGGTCAATTAAGAAGTAGTAGAATATTTTAGAGATCTTTGGGGAATGTGGGTAAGAAGCTTCAAATGTAGTGTAGGTATGTATATTAAGTGCTCTTCACAGAATGGTAAGGTCAAGTGAAGCCTCTTGTCTCTTGAAGCACTTGATTTTTTTTTACATTCATTTATTTTCACATTGCTACAATAGTCTTGTTGTAAAGGTAAACATAGTCCCCACCTCCCAAGATAGAGAAAAAATAAAATGAGAAGGGAAAAAAATTGTACTTTAGTTTGTGTTCAGATACCATCAACTCTGTCTCTGGAATGGATCACATTCTTTATCATAGTCCATCAGAGAAGTTAATTCAATATTTTTCTTCCCAGAGTCCCTATTGCTTGCTGTAATTTCCCCCATTTTATCCCCCTCCCCACTCCCATTTATTCCATTCTTGCTCTCCTTCCACCCTTTTCCTCCTCAAAAAGTATTGTATCTGACTCTACCCTCTCCCACAATCTTCCCTCTCCTATTCTCTATACTGCCCCCCCCCCCCTTCTCTGTTCCCTTTTCTCCTTTTTCCTGTAGGGCAAGATAGATTTCTCTACCCTATTAAGTGGAAGCACTTGATTTTTAAGGGAAGTTGCTAGAGTTTTATGTAAAAATTGACTTTTTCTTCCCTGCTCCATAGAACTGCTAAACAACAAGGAAGTACTTAACTCTTGTACTCTTGGGTATTGACAACTTTGAAGAGTTTATGTGACAAACAATAAAGGTGAAGCTATGCAATGGGATGAATAGGAAATCCAAATTTGAGCCATTATTATTACAATTTAGAATTTCAGTTTGTCTGTGCAGGCAACCCTTGAGATTAGAGTGGGTTAATGTTGGAAAACATTCTCTTAGTCAAACTGCTTGAATTCCCATATAGGAATATTTAAACTCTGATTAATTTCCCGTCAATGGCTTTATGCTTATTGTTTTGTAGGGGTAATAAGTACTAGATTTAAAAACAAAGTCATGAACTATGATTGATGTGTGTGTATGTATTATTACATACATATAATACATAACACATTTTATGGTATGAAGTTTCCTGTTTTGTTTTGGCAAGGCATTGGGGTTAAGTGGCTTGCCCAAGGCCACACAGCTAAGTTTTTATTAAGTGTCTGAGTTCATATTTGAACTCAGGTCCTCCTGACTCCAGGGCTGGTATTCTATCCTGCGCCACCTATGAAGTTTTTTAATAGGCATGTTAGTCAAGTAGCAATAGCCATCACTGCCAAAACTGGTAGCAGCTATTCGATTTAATTTAAATATAATTGTTTCATTTAAGATTATACTTAGTGATACATGATAACTTTCGTATGAAGTTATTTTATAGTATTTATATGATTTGAGTTAAATACTTTATCATATTTATTATAATTATTTATACCATTTTTATACTTAATGTTTTATACTTAGAATATGAAGTAGAGATCAAGGACTGATTTCTACCTGTATGTCCAGTGCTTAGTAAAGTACCTTTGCACATGAGTGCTTGATAAATATTTTTTTCCTAAATTTGCTTTTTCTCTTCCCTTCTACTGCCAACTGATTGAAAGTGAATGGAATATCTATGATTTCAAATTTCTGAAATACTTCTTTGAGAAAATATTTGTTGAATGGCATCTTTGAGAAGAAAAAGAACTCTACTTGATGTTAATTTGAGAAAGGCATTTGGGAACTATCTCATTACCTTCTCACTATGACTCTCTGTAAACAAACATGCCCTAGAGATCAAATTGTTGGTATTTGTCTTTGAAAATAATGTTTTCTTGAATTGCCATCTCCTCATTTTTAGCAGTTTGATTTGAATTCAAATGTTAATTAGTACTTCTGGTGTGAGGGCTGCTTTCCACTTTTGATGTCCATTTGAGCCACCTGCTTCTCACCTGTACCTCCAGGAAGCTGTATATGCATAGTAGCCTCATCCTGGTAAGCCATTTCAGCAGATGGACTAAGCCAACTTGCCAGGTTGAATTGCTTGTTGATGAGTTAGAGCATATCTAATAAAGCATGTGAAAACTTTCCATTGGTGAAATGAGCTTATGAAAACGTTCGTTCCAATGGCCAGGATGAAGGTAGCTGAAGGAAGGGGCTATGGAGTCCTTAGAGCTTGTCTAGAGATTGAAAACTCCAAGGTCATCCACTGCATCTAGAACATATCACCAGTTGAATTGACTCTGTCCTGCCACTGGAAGAATTAATTCTTTACTTCACATGTATTGTGGCCATTTCTTCTTACATCCAGGTTGATGGTCCCTGTCCATTCTTGCCTAGAATTAGTATGCAACCATCCTGGACTGTCATTTATTGTTCTCTGGAAAGGAAGTTATATATTTGACAATTTAAAAAAGGTGTGTATATACTTATATTTCCACTATGATTATAATTGATGCAAAGAATTTATGGTTATTCCAGTTTAGAAGGAAACTCTTGCCCTTTGAAAACCCTTCTCCAGTATATAGAGCACTTGGAGTTTCTCTTACAAAGTGGAACAGAAATTACACACTAATTATGCTACTCTATTTAGATACCTTTTAGTATACTCCATTAGAATGTAACTTCATGTGAGTACATATTTTTTCATTCTTTCTATTTGTATACTAAGCAACCAGAACAGTATATGTCACAGTGATGATTGATTAATCAGTACTTATTAATTGATTTTATTAACATCAGTTTTTGGTAGCTTTTGTACTGCCTCATTTCTGACTGACATTTCTTCCCTTGGACTATAGTAGCTTCCCTGCCTCATCTCCATGCTATTCCTCATACATGACATTCCATCTCCTGTTTCCATTCCTTTGCACTTATTCTTCCCAGGATTGGAAATGCACTCTCCCTTCTTACCTCTTAAAATCTTACCTTTCAAAATCCAGTGTGCCATTTACTCCATCAATCCTTTTGATTCCTCTAATAGATTGTGCAACTTTCCCTGAAATTACTTTGTATTTATTTTTTGCCTACCTTATACTTTTTGTATATTGTAATGGGTGTAATTAGTATAAGCTGTTGAGTGATAGAATGTTAAGCTTCTTGACCTTAAATGATTGGCATTTAGAAGATATTCACTAAATGCTTGTTGATTGAGAGGTTGCCAGGTTGTCTATAGAGAAATGGTTTCTGGGAGATAACATGTTTTAATGTGACAGGGGTAGAAGATTAAAACATCCACATACATTTTCATATCTTCCTAATAAGCAAGTCGATTTTAATAAAAATAATATAATTTTAATAATTGATAGTAAGTGGGTGTTTTCACTAAACATACCAAGAACAGTTAAATACAGATAATGTATCATTTTCATACCATTTACTAAATTTCATTTCATGCTAGGAAACTGTTTAAATAGGCTTAGGGAATCATTGGTAGAAGTTTGACATTTAGAGTCAGGTAATCAAAGAAATAAGTTATGATCATGAGGTGGCATACTTAGGGAAAGCGAGAATTACAGAATAAGCTGAGGCTTTACAAGATAATATGTGTGTGTGTTTGTGTTAGAGTAATGGGGGGTAGTGTTGAGAGATATATTGTAGCTAGAAGACATGACAATGGAAAGCAATGAGTGTTAGGCTGAGAAGTTCATGTTCTACTCTTTTGTCAGTGGTGATAGTCAAATTTCTAGAAATGGTTGTAAAACTTTACAGTACTTGTCAGTAGAAATTTCTGGTGAGGCTTGACATTATGACAATTGTTTTTGGAGAGGTTATCTTTATGGTTTTTGTGTAAGATGAGATAAGTAAAGAGAAACTAGAGATGGAAAGAAATTCCGACTTGGAGATTGCTGGAACAGTTTTCAAGTAGTGAAAGAAACATTCAGAGAGAAGAAATCTAAGAAAAAGAGAAGAATTCTTAGTATTTCTTTCTTGAAATTGATGGACTGGGAAGGAGGTGAAGACCATAAGATTTTGAAAGGATTTGGTGGTTGGTGACTAAGAAATAATAAATTGTGAAGGAATGCACATGTTTACTCAAGACCAATAAGGGATTTGAGGGAATGGAAAATAATGGAATTCTTTTTGATATACTGAATGTATAGGTTAGTCTATTAAGATGGGGGAAAACACTATTTCCCCTAATTTGTAGTCTAATTATAATTTGGATATATTGGCAGCTGATCTTTCCACTGTCAAGTCTCTGCTAGACTACTTAATTATTAACTTGTTATCAGTCTTTCCTTGTTCAGTTTGTTCTAACATAACAAAGACATTCTCTTTACCTTCCTTTGTCTTTCCAATTTTTGGATATGAAAAATTTTGCCCTTCTGTCTCTTCCTTTTTCTTTATTCTACTTGTTTGTTAAAAATATTGAACTAATAATAAATAGTAATAGATTTTGCACAAATATAAAAATATCACTAATGGTTTAATAGTACCATTGGTAATAAACCTTTTTCCAAGGAAATGGGAAATCATTTTTTAAACCTAATTTCATTTTAATCAGTATCACCAAATCTTGAAGAATTACTAGAGATTCTCCTTGAGTTTATATATACCTATGTTCCAGACTTTGTGATTGTTATTCTCTAAACAAACTTAAAAGCACTAGTAGTCAAAATCAGCCATCATTAAATAAATATTAAAAATGTAATAATTGATTTTAACTTGTTAGAGTCAAATGCAACTTTGAAGACTCAAACATAATATCTTTTAGATTGCACACCAAAATTGTATCCTATGTTGGAAATAACTAGAGAATTTCTTTGTTTAATCTTTTATTGAGTTTTATACTGAGAAACTTTTTAAATTGAGAAAGATGTATGTGTCAGTGTCATAATTATCTTGTAAGAGCCAGATAAGGTGTTTTTTAAAAATTGCTGGTGAAATTCTTCAAATGAAAACATGTACTCATGACATTGTGCTTATTTGTATCATTCATCAGAATATAAATCTTCCTTTCTGACTTAATAAAATCCTCAGTAATGCAGAAAACACCAGTCTATCTCACTATGGAAAACATATACTGACTAAATTAATGGAGTTAAAGATTTAATGGAAGAGATGCTAGAGGTCATCAAGTTTAAACCTCTTCATTTTATAGATTGTAAATTCAGCTGATTCTAAGTTCAATGCTATTTTCATTGTGCTAACCTGTTGAATTACTCTACTTATTCATATTTCTTGTACAGGTACTGCTTGAATGCTATGTAGTTATGGACCAAGGAACACCTTAGTGTTCTTAAAAATTACAGTTCACCTAAAGGGCTTTCTAATAGAGCACCTGACCCTGAGTCAGGACAGGAGTTGGAATCCAGCCTGTGCGACCTTGGGCAAGTCACTTACTGCTGATTGTTCAGCATCCAGGGCCCTTTCTAGTTGTCTTGATTCCTATCTGGTTACAGGACCCGGATCAGATGACTCTGGAGGAGAAAGTGAGGTTGATGACTTAGCACAGCACCCCTCACTCACATCCAATTTATATGCCTGTCATGTCAACACCTCTCTGATGTCTTTGTCTTCTTGGAGAATAAAGAATAAATACTATTATTATTCCAACAGGCAGGCTTCAATATATTTTTAAAACTTATTTTGTGCTTTTACATTACATTCTTTTTCTTTTTCTTTTTTTTTTTGGGTTTTTGCAAGACAGTGGGGTTAAGTGACTTGCCCAAGGCCACACAGTTAGGTAATTATTAAGTGTCTCAGGTCGGATTTGAACTCAGGTACTCCTGACTCCAGGGCCAGTGTTCTATACATTGAGCCACCTAACTGTTCTCACTACATTCTTTTCTTATTGCATCCTCTCTTCTATCCTTTGTTCAGATTTTAAAAAAAAATCAGAACCAGGTATTTTAGCCTTCCTTGCCTGACAACATAAGCAAAATTCCATGTTTAATTTTCTCAGCTCTTCTCTACCAACCCATCTATTTTAAAAATAGGTAAATTTTGTTTCCACGTATTATACTTACCAAAACCACATTTTTTGCAAAATATATTACATAGAAATGACTGAAGCAGAATAAAAAAGTGATTCTGGTTTATAATAACTTCTAATTTTTAGTGGAAAGAAAGTGTATGTATACTTTAATTTGAAAGTTAAGTAGTATTAAAATTGTACTTTATTTCTACTCCCTACACTTCCATTTGTATTGTTATTCAAAGTGTCCATTTTTTATGGTTGCTTTTGAGTTCATTCTATTAGCAGTTTTCACCCTGCATCACTTCACGGAAGTCTTGGGGTTCTTAATTTTCCATTATGTTCAAAACATGGTTTGGCTGTCTCTCAGTTTTGGGGCACACAATTTTTCAATTCTATTATGTTGATAATGATAGGAAGGAAGTTATCTGTACAATAATAAGGATAATGTTTATTTTTAAAAATCCATGTAATTAAAGATTTTAAAATAATTTCTATAGTTTTCCAAATGATGTGATAATATGACAGGAAGATAGGCACTAGCATTGGAGAGAAGAAAAGTTAACAGTAAAATTCATGGAAGTTTTTCTTTGATTTTGAGCAGTATTTGAAGACTTTTTAAACTCATTTAACAAAAATTTATTGAGGACCTGTTATGAAAATTTTTTGCTAGGCATTTAGGAGATGAATGTAATAGATAAAGATTTCAAGCATTAATGAGTAAAGTAGTTGAGGCAAATGTTTAATGAACTTTGCTCTAAATGGAGAGAACATTTGACTAAGGATATCTAGAGAGTTTCATTGAGGCAAGGATGTTGATAACCTTTTTAATTGATATTTTATTGAGAAATGAGAATGGTATTTTTTTAATTGCCATTTCCACAGGCTCCTTTTATTCAAAGTAGAACTCTTACCTTATAATAAGTAACAGTGCATTGTCCAGGTTTTACAGTAGAGCCTATAGTATATGTGGAGTTGACTTGTTGAAGTCAGAGAAGTGCAAAATACAGGAGTGGAAGACAAACTCTTAGTGAGAAGGGTCCTCATTTTTAGGGGATAGAAAGAAGGAAAAGTATCAGCATCAATCAGAGAAAGAAGTAATTTAATCTTAAGTTGCAGGGAAGCCAAATGGGGAAAGTTTCAGTAAAAAGCTAGTGAAGCACTGTGGGGGAAGTAAAAAGAGATCTTCAGGTTGTGGCAGTTAATGAGGTCATCAGTTGTTACCTTTAAAAACGACTTGTTTTAGAGTAGTGGTTACTAAGCTAGGTTGTGAATGAGGGAATGAATAGTGGAAAGCTGGTTCTATTCTTTCAAGAAGTTCAGGCAGAAAGGGAAAGAGGAAAAAGTAGTGGCCTAAAATTGATAGCAAAATTGAGGAAAGGGTCTTTTTAGAGAGATAAGGGGAAGGGAAGGTCTAATTTGAAAATGTTTTGTAGACACAGGGAAGAAAGGAGATAAGAGATTGAAGATGCAAAAGAAAGAATATTGATAAATCCTAGAAATATGAAAGAAGTTAGTTCATGAGTTCACAGCTAGAGAAGCATTAGACTTGTTATTTTTCTGTAATTGGTGAATAAAAGTAAGAGAAGAGAGAAATGTAGAATTTTTTAAAATGAAATGATAAAAGGCAAAGGATGGGAAGTCTGAATTCAGCACTTTAAGAAATGCTTTTTTACTAAAAAAAATACTTTTTTAGTATAAAAAAACCTGATCATTCTTAGCAGCAGTAAAAAAAAATTGTTGAGGACAATTTAGGTATAACTCAAAAGGTTATTTGTGATTTTTAAAAATGCCTTTTGATTAGTGGAGTTTTAATGGATACAAAAGGCAGGGCAACAATTCAAACTTGCTCAGACAGTTTTTTAAAAGGAAGTTTTTTTTAAAGCTTAATATTTAATATTATTCTCCCAATTCATAAATTCTATGAAGACAGTCAAGCAGCACAACTATACTTGTTTTGTTAATGATTATTTTAATAATTATTAGACCAAAGTTTTTATCTGCCTGTGTGTCTGTCTCTCTCTCTCTCTCTCTCTCTCTCTCTCTCTCTCTCTCTATATATATATATATATATATATACACACACACACACATACATATATATATATATTACATTGCATCCTTATAAAAGCATTTATTGTTGTCTACTTTATAGCTCCCAAAACTATTTACTATTTAAACTGAGACTTATAATTCGGCAACATTTCTTTTATGAAAAAACTTAATTTGTCTTTTGTTTTCATATTACTTATATTCTCAAATGTATCTTCCCTTGTATCTTCCCAATCCATCTGATTCCCACGCCATCATTCATTATAAAAGAACATAAAAGAGATGAATAAAAGTTGAGTAAATTTACCCAGACATGGAGTTTGTTTTTATATACAATTTTCTATATCAATACATCCTACTAGAGAAAAGAGGCTTGTAGCTTTTGAGTACAAGTTGGTCATTATTTGTATTTATTAATTATTTACTTTCCATTGCTTTTATTCTTGTTCTCTATATATCATCATTGTATATATTATTTTCCTGGTTGTATTTATTTCCCATTGTACTAGTTTTTCCCTGCTTCTCTATATTTTTCTGATCTTTTCTTAGAACAAAATAATTCAGACCTATCCCAAATTACATGCTACTGCCTCTTCTCCCCAAACCCGAAGGACTTCTGGGCCTTATGGGTCATATTAGTGCCACTTGGCGTGAGGTTAGAATTGATGCAGAGAAGCTGAACAACCTAATCATTTACCTTCCTTAACAGACTTCCCTTCTAGCTACTCACTCTGCCTTGAACCATTCATTGATGGTTTGCATATTTCCATCTGGTCTTCCTCTCTTCATCTCAGTGATTCTGTGTCCTCCAAGTGTAATTGTGCAAATTCATTATTTATTTTCCACTTAAATCTTACAGGTCTTCAATCTACTCAGTTCCCTTAATCTAATCTTTTAAAAAAATCAATTATATTTTATTTTCAATTCTGAATTCTTTTTACCTTTTATTCCCCTCCTGAGAAGGCAAGTAAAACCCATTACAAATGTTTAATCATGCAAAACAAATTTATCTCATTGACAGTGTCCACAAAAAAAAAGAGAGAGAAACTATACTTTAATCTCTCCTCTTAAATGCATCAGCTTTCTTAACTGGAGATAGTTAGCATGTTTCATCTTGGAATTATTAATCATTTTGTTGATGACAGTTATTAAATCTCTCAAAGTTGATTATCTTTATAATATTGCTGTTAATTGTATAAATTGTTTTCCTGGTTTGGCTCACTTGGCTTTTCATCATTTCGTGCTAATTTCAGATTTTCCTGAAACTATCTCTGTCATTATTTTTACTGCACAATAGTATCCCATCACATTCATATATCATAACTTGTTCTGCCATACTCCACTTGATGGATATCCTCTGTTTCCACTTGTTTGCCACCACAAAAGTAGAACTACAAATATATTTGTCCATTACCTCTTTCTTTGATTTCTTTGAATAGCTTTATCACTGGATATGCAAAGATTAGTAGTTTTTTGGGATCATATTTTCATATTGATTTCCAGAATTGCTGGACTAAATCACAGCTCTACCAGTAGTGAATTGGTGTACTTGTTTTCTCACATCCCCTCGATTGTTTGTTATTTTCCATTTTTTGTCATCTTTGTCAAGTCAATCTGATGGGCCTGAGTTATTTTAATTTGCATTTTTCTGTTTATATTATAGATTTAGAGCATTGAAAGCTTGAATTTCTTCCTCTGAGAACTACCTAATTAAAACCTTTCATTTATCAGTGGAGGAATACTTTTTGATTCAGTTGCCTTTATATTTATACATACATAGCAATACATGTATGTGTATATTATATATGATATATGTATATCTAATGTAAATAAAACCTTTATCAGAGAAACTTGCTGTAAATATTTTCCCATTGTCCATTTTTCTCCAATTTTAGTTGCATTGGTTTTGTTTATGCAAAAACTTGAAATTTTATTTTTAACAAATATTTTATTTTTCAATCACGTGTAAAATAATTGATACTCATTTTTTAAAATTTTGAGTCCCAGATTTTCTCCTTCCTCCTGCCTCCTTTGAGAAGGAAAGTAGTTTTATACAGGGAGGGTATACATGTGGAGTCATTCAAATTATTTTAATATTAATAATACTGTTTAGAAAACAGAAAGAAATCCAAGAAAAATAAAGGGAAAAAAGCATACTTTTTTTGCATTCAGATTTGGGTCTTTTTCCTAAGGTGGATAAGTTGATTATTGTATGATATTGCTGATATAGTGTGCACTCTTCTCCTTGTTTTGCTCATTTCACTTTGCATCAGTTTGTATGTCTTTGCATGTTTTTCTGAAGGCATTCTGCTCATCATTTCATAGGACACAGTCATATTTCTTGGTAATCATATGATTACCAACTTGTTCAGTCATTCTCCAATTGAAGGACATCTCCTCAATTTCTAATTCTTTGTTACCACATAAAGTGCTTATATAAATATTTTTGTACATGCAAGTCCACCTTTGTACCACTGCTCCCTTTTTTATGATCTCTTTGGGATAAAGATCTGGTAGTAGTATTGTTGGATCAAAGGGTATGCACAATTTTAAATCGTTTTGGGCATAGTTTCAAATTTCTTTCTGGAATAAATGGTTGGATCAATTCACAACTCCACCATTACTATCCCATTTTCCCCACATCCCCTTTAATATTTATCATTTTCCTCTTTTGCTATATTAGTCAATCTGTTAGGTATGAGGTGATACCTCAGAGTTCTTTTGATGTGCATTTCTCTAGTCAGTAGTGATTTAGACATTTTTTGTTATGACTAGTTAACTTTACTTTCTTCCACCTGAAAACTGCCTATTCATATCCTTTGAACATTTATCAGTTGAGGAGTGACTTATAAATTTGATTCAGTTCTCTCTATATTTGAGGAATGAGGTCTTTGTCAGAGAAATGTACTGTAAAACCTTTTTTCAAAGTTAGGGTTGCTGTATATTTCCCCCTATTTTTCCTCCTGTTTATCTCTCCCTTTTCCCCTCTCCCTCTATTTCCTTTTTCCCCTTCTGTCTGTCTCTCCTTCTCTTTGCCTGTCTTTCCTTTTCTCTCCCTGTATCTATCTCTTCTTTCATCCTGTTCCTCAAAAGAGTTTTGCTTCTGACCATTACTTTCCCTAATCCATTCTCCTTTCTATCAGCCACTTCTCTTGTCCTATTCCCTTGCTACATTTCTGTAGAGTAAGATATATTTCTGTACCGAAATATGAGATTGAGGTTCAAGTGCTTCAGTCCTTCCCCTCCACTGCAAAAACTCTCACACTACTTCTTTTAATATGAGACAATTTACTCTATTTTGCATTTCCTTTCCCCCCTCCTCCCAATGCATCCCTTTTTCTCATCTCCTAAATTTTTTAGCTATCTTTCCAACACAGTTGGCTCAGACACATGCCATCTGTCTATGAATACTTTCTTCTAACTGTACTAATAATGAAAAAGTTCTTAGGAGTTGCAGGTATCTTCCTGTATAGGAATGTCAATAATTTAGCCTTACAGAATTCTTTTGGAAGATGATTACTCTTTCTTCTTTACCTTTTATGCTTCTTTTGTATCTTGGATTTGAAAGTCATTTTCTTTTCATTTTTGATCTTTTCTTCAGGAATGCTTAAAAGTCCTCTATTTTATTAACTTTCTATCACCCCACCTCAAGGATTATACTCAGTTTTGCTGGTAGGTGATTTTTGGTTGTAATCCTAGCTCATTTGCCTCCTAGAATATCCTATTTCAAAACTTCTCATCGTTTAATGGAGAAGTTCTGTAATCCTGTGTAATTGGTGATTGTGGCTCCATAATATTTGGATTATTATGCTCTCTAATTGCTTGCAGTATTTCTCCTTGACCCAGGAGCTCCAGAACTTGGCTTTTTATATTTCTGGGAGTTTAAATTTTGGGATCTCTTTCAGGAGGTGATCTGCGAATTCTTTCAATGTCTATTTTTAAATTTGTTCTTTAATTTTTCCTTTAAAATTGTAATTTATATTCCAATTAATTTTTTTTAGGTTTTGTTTTGTTTTTTTGTTTTTTTTTTGCAAAGCAATGGGGTTAAGTGGCTTGCCCAAGGCCACACAGCTAGGTAATTATTAAGTGTCTGAGGTCGGATTTGAGCTCAGGTACTTCTGACTCCAGGGCTGGTGCTCTATCCACTGCACCACCTAGCCCTCCCCCAATTAATTTTTAATCTTAATTTGTGAAGGCCCTTTGTGAAGTGTAACTTGTATTCCATTTATGATCAATAAAAGATGCATTTATATTTCTGCCATTTTACATTTGTTGATGAGGTTTTTTGCCTTAATCATGGTCTTATTTTTTATGAATGTGCCATGAATAACTGAGAATAAATATATTCCTTTCTATTCCCATTCAATAGTTTCCAGAGATCTAGCATATTTGACCTAAAATTCTTATTTAGATTTTTTAATTTTTAGTGTTGTTTATCTGACTCTGAAAGGGGTAAATTGAGTTCTCTCCACTGTTGTAGTTTTATTGTCTATTTCCTTCTGTAATTCATTTAACTTTTGCTTTAAGAATGTAAATGCTTTTTTGATGCATATATGTCTTGATATTAATAACAAAAATATAGTTTCACAGCTTATCTCTTTCAGCCAGGTCTGTTTTTACTCTGTCTGAGATCATGATTGCTATCGCTGTTTTTTTTTTTAACTATAGCAAAAGGAGTAACAGATTGTCCTCCAGCCCTTTATTTCAACTCTGTATGTATATTTTTGTATTTTAAATTTTTCCTGTAAAGATTATTTTGAATTTACTATTCTTTTCCATCTTATGAATAAGCTCATCCCATTCACAGTTATAATTTGTACTTATGTTTCTTTCCATCCTTTTCTCTTAGACTCATCTTTCTTTCCCTGTTTCTTTCTGACACTTGTCTTTCAATTTCCCCTTATCCCTATTCCCGCCATACTTTTCCTTCAAGTGCTTGTTGGGTTTTATTTACTTTACTTTCAACTTTTACCAGTTCAGATGACAGCAAAGTTTGTTTCAACTGCTCCCACAATTCCCACTACTTCCTCTCTTATTATATAATTTTTTTATATACCTCATTTATGTAAAGTAATTTTCCTCATTCTTCTCTCATCCATACTCTTCCCCATCCGTTCTGTTTTATTTCAAGGTCATCCAGATACAACCTGTCTCTCTGTCTAATTATAGTCCATGATCCCTGATGATAATAAAATTCTGAAGGGTTAAATATTATCATTTTCCCCATATAATGTTTAGTCCCTTAGGATTTCTCAATCGTTTTTGACTTTTTTCATGATTCTCTTGATTCTTGTATTTAGATATCAGACATTTTACTCTGCACTCTTCTAGAAATCTTTGATTAAATGTCCATATTCACTGAACCCTGTAGATGCAGTTTTGTTTGGTAGATTATGTATTCTTGGGTATAAGCCTGGGTTATTTTCTTAATTGTCATATTTCAGCCTCTCTTCTTTTTTAGTGGTGTTCAATAGCATGTGTGTTATCTGGGCTGTAGATCTTTAGTATTTTAATATTTTTCTTTCTGACTACTTACAGTATTTTTTCCCTTCTGACTGCTTGTAGTATTTTTTTCTTGACCTGGGCATTCTGATTTTTGGCTATAATATTTCTGCGAGTTTCTTTCCCTGAGATGACTGGTGGAGTCTTTCAATTTCAATTTTACTTTTGACAAAAAAAATTTTCAGAGTTTACTTTTATGATTCCTTGAAATATGCTTTCTAGGCTCCCCCGCCCCCCATGGCTTTTAGGTAGTTCAGGATTCTAAAATTATCTCTCGATCTGTTTTCCTATGTAATATTTCATATTTTCTGTTGATTTTTCAGACTTTTGTCTTTGGAACGATTAGCTTCTATTTGACCAGTTCTATTTTTTTCTTAAGAATATAATAGTTTTTTTCCAAGAATATGTAAAGATAATTTTTAATTTTTAAATTTTTTGGTTTTTTGTCTTTGTTTATGCAAGGCAATGGGGTTAAGTGACTCAATGAAGGTTCCACAGCTAGGCAATTATGAAGTGTCTGAAGTTGAATCTGAACTCAGGAATTCCTGACTCCAGGACTGATAGTCAATCTACTGTGCTGCCTAGCTTCCCTGATTTAAAAAATTTTTTTTAGAAATTTAGGTTCTAAATTTTCTCCCTAATCTTAAGGTGATAAGCCATTTGCTTATAGATTATTTTTGTGTAGGTGTGTAAAACATTTCAATATTAGTCATGTAGTGAAAGAAGAAACAGATAAAAAGAAAAAAAATTAATGAAAAACATAGTGAAAATAGTATGCTTTGATCTGGATTCAGTCAATCAGGTGTTTCTCTGGTGATGGTTTTAATTTGCATTTCTCTAATCAATTGTGATTTAGAGCATTTTTAATATAGTTTTGATTTCTTCATATGAAAATTGTCTATTCATATCCTTTGATTCAGTTCTAATTTTCAAGGAGTTACTTTCTTCAGTAAGGATAATGCCTCCTTTTCTTAAGCTATTAGATTCTTTTCATTACAGTTCAGTTTTTCATTAACAGCTTAGTTAACTCTCTTTTCATATTTTTCTTCTCATTCTTTCCTGCTTTGCTTTCATTTGGTTTTTCAAATCATTTTTTAGCTCCTTTAAATTCTTGCTTTTACACTTCTAGAAATACCTGATGGGCTGTATCCAGGCTACATTTTTCTCTGAGGCTTTTGCCTATTGATTTTATTAAGCCATTCTCTTCTTTTCTCTTTGTATCTTTACCTTCCCTGTCACTATAAAAGCTCTTTATTCGTCATATGTTTTATTCTTCTATATTACTTCTTTGCTTTGGATTGTGATTTAGTATTGGGAAGTGTATATCTTTTAGGGAAGTGTCTAATTTGAGTTTTTTCCCTTATATATCCATGTAGTTTTCTCATAGCTCTTGTTGGCAGCCTGCCATCTTTTAGTACCTCCAAATTGGTGGATCTGAGGGAGAGGGAATCTGTTCCTTGCCCTCCTTCTCTGAGTTCTATAGGTTTATGATCTAGGTATAGATGCTTGGTTTGCTTCTGCTTTCTGCTGACTTTCAGTTGCTGTGTGAGGTTCTGCAGATTTTAGAACAACTGAACTGATCTCCTCTTTGGTCCATAATGCTTTGACTGTTCTGCTTGCTTTCTGGAACTTTCTTCTAGCTCAGTGCATTGAAGGTGCCAGTGCTCACACCTATTCTTTACCTTTGATCCCTGACCCAAAACTTGATAAAGAGCAACCAAGCTTCTAGATATTGCCTCTTTCTACATCTAAAACTTGATTAGGAATTTCCTAGTATCTCTTTTTTTTCCTGCCCTGTGCTCTGCCCTGTTCCTCTTTTTGACCCTAAGCAGAGGCACAGTGCCTACTTTTGTTCATGCTAGCATACTTAACTTTTTTTTTTTTTGGCAAGGCAGTGGGGTGAAGTGACTTGGCCAAGATCACATAGCTAAGTAAATATTAAGTGTCTGAGGCCACATTTGAATTCTGGTCCTCTTGACTCCAGGGCTAGTACTGTGCCACCTAGCTGCCCCATAGCAAACATAACTCTTGGTCAGACCCCTTCCTCAAGTGTAGTGACAGATAGGTCATTGTGTAAGCCATTCTGAATGGGAAAAATAGCTCACTGTAATTTATTTCTTATTTTCTCTATCAGTATGCATTCTTGTGAATTCTCTAGATTTTGATGAGGTAGTACTGTGGGGGGGTTACAAGCTAGGCTTAGATGTCTCCTCTGATTCTGCCATTTTGACTGCCTCCCTCATGATGCTCTACCACTCTATCTCACATAGAAATGTCATACTGTTGCTCTTGCCATGACCCACAAGCATTCAAATTCTATGTTCATAAACTCCAAAATTCCTTTATCCAACCATTTTTCTTCTTTCTTACAACACCTAATACTTTCTTATTCCTCACTGTTAATCTCCAATATCTCTACCCCTCAAACTAACTGATTTTCTTCTCCTCCCTTCTGGCCCTAACCTCTTCATGAAGCAGTCCAACTCTCTAATGTTCTCTTGATCTGTTCCTGAAACCAACATCTTACAAATTCAAACCTGGAGTGAACTCTGAGCATTTGCTGCCTTTGTTTTTATTCACACTTGTAAAGAGAGAAAATTGGAAAATTGAAGTTGCAGAAAAGATACACTAAGATATATATGTATATGTGTGTATATATATATATATATATATATATATATATCTTATATATAATAGCATATATATATATATATGCTATTATCTCCTTTGAGCCCTCACCACAGTAAGACATTCCTTTTTTCCCCCCTCTGTAATAAATTCATTATCTTCCCACAGCAGTTAACTCCAAACTTTATCTCCCTGTCTAGCCTTTTGTGAAATGCCCTCCCCCCCCACACCCTTTCAGTAGCCTCTTATTTCACTGAGAAATTGAGGCTTGTTTACCTGGTTCCTCATATCACCACCATTCAGCTGTTTGAGCCTTTTATCTTCTTTATTCCCATCTCACACCTTCTTTTCAAGGAAAACCCCTCCTTATGTAGTAGCTTTGATCCCTTTCCATCCTATCTTCCCAGCAGAGAACGCTTCTTCTATTATCCCAATTCTTTAATTTCTCACTATATTTGTTGCTTGCAATGACAGTGATGTTTTTCTCCTCCTTAAAAACACCTTCAGGGGCAGCTAGGTGGTGTAGTGGATAAAGCACAGGCCCTGGAGTCAGGAGTGCCTGGGTTCAAATCCAATCTCAGACAGTTAATAAATACCTAGCTGTGTGGCCTTGGGCAAGCCACTTAATTCCCTTTACCTTGCAAAAACCTAAAAAAAAAACAAAACCAAAACCCTTCATTTATTATGATCAACTTAACTAGTTGTCATCCTCTATCTTTCCTCCCCTTCTCAACCAATGAAAGCAGTCTACACTGGGTGCTTCCTCCACTTCTCATTTCTGAACATTCTTGCAGTCTGACTTTCAGTATCATTAGTCAACTGAAATGTCCTTTCTAGTTAACATTTATTCATTAATTTCCAAATCTCATGGCCTCTTCTTGGCTTCATTCTTAACATTTGCCACCCTCATTATCTTTCCCTGGAGGCTTTTCTTTCAGTGTTTTTGACAACTGCTAGAATTCACTCGATTCATTCTCAGTCTTCTTTAGTGCATCTCTGGTCACACTTACTAAGCTTGAGTATCTCCCCAAAGCTCTGTCCTAGGTCTTCTACAGTCTTCTTTTACCAACTCACTTTGTAATGTCATCTTCTCTCTGAAGATGATTTTTTATATCTTTTTTATTCAAAACCTCCAAATCTGCAGACTTCCATCACTTACTTTTCATTGGAATTCTCAGTGAATGTTCCATAGGCATCTCAAACTTAGCATGACCAAACAAACTCGAATTGCTACCAAAACCCTTCCTTTCTCCATTACACTTATTAATAAGTTTTGGTAATTTAATATTGTTGAAGTTTATGATTTTTCTAAGACATTTTTTAGGTCCCTTAAGTCATATAACACATAGGGAGTTATTAATATATATTTCTATTTGTTGTTTACTTATCTCGTATATCAGAATCCTACCAGATCTGTTTGATGTAAAGATTTTTTCCTCAGTTGATATCATCTGTTCTTAACCAAAGCTTTATTTAGAATCTTTTCAGTTTCCTGTAATTCATTATTTTTTTTCCTTAAGCCTTCCTATCCCTCCCTCTACATTAACTCCATTTCCCTTACACTGTCAAGGGCATTGCTATCTTCCAGGCCCACCACTTAGATATCACTCTTAGTTCTTTACTATCTCTCCCCCCCCCCCCCCCCCATATCTAGTGTCTTGAAGAGGCCTTTCAGTTTCATCTTTGCAATATCTCTTGAATATGTCCCCTTCTTTCTCAAACATTGCCACCACTTTGATTTGACCTTCATCACCTCATGCCTGGACTATTGCAAAAGTCGGCTGGTGGGTCAGCCTACTACAAGTCTCTTGCTACTGCAGTCTGTTTTCTGTTTCACTACCACTTCATTTTCATTCTCAGTTAACTCTACTGGCTCCCCTACTCCTCAGGGGTCAAAGCTAATCCTAGTTACCTGGCTACCCACTCAACCCCTTATCTCTCTACCCCCCCCCCCATCCTATGAGTGATGTGTTTTGTTTTTAATCTCATTCCCTGCCCATATCCTCTTAAATCCAGTGATACTGACTTCTGCTGTTCCTCAAAAAAAAAAGTACTGTATTTTTCAACTTTGGGTATTTTCATTAACTGTTCCTCTTGCTTCTGTTTGTTGCTCCTCCCTCTGACTAATTTCCTTTCCTTCCTTTAAGTTCCCACTAAAGTCCTACATACTACAGTAAGCCTTTTCCAACCCGCTTTAATTTTAGTGACTTTTTTTTATTATTTCCTTCCTATTTATCCTTTGCACATATTTATCTCATTTGTACATATTTGTTTGCTTTTTGCATCTTCCGTTAGATAGTGAGCTCTTTGAGGACAGTGACTTTTACCTTTTTTGTATCCTCATTAGTTATTAAGCATAAATGCTTAATAAATACTTATTGGCTGACTTTTTAATCTTTGATAACCATATCTTATCTCTTTTTTTCCTTAAATCTTCTTTTACCTAAATTTAAGTCAACAAATATTTATTAAGCATTTACTATATTCCAGGTCCTATGCTAAGAGCTGAGGATACAAGGAAAGGCAAAAGATAGTCCCTGCTCTCAAGGAGCTCACAGTCTAATGGAGGAGACAATATGCAAACAACTTTGTATATAGG
The DNA here is from genome assembly GCF_037893015.1 of Macrotis lagotis. Classification (NCBI taxonomy): domain Eukaryota; kingdom Metazoa; phylum Chordata; class Mammalia; order Peramelemorphia; family Peramelidae; genus Macrotis; species Macrotis lagotis. Next base: position 515,593,859 of record NC_133658.1, on the reverse strand, counting down.
AGATATATACAAGATAAATTGGAGGTAATCTCAGAGAAAAGGAACTCTAGTGTTGAAGGGAACTAAGAAAGACCTCTTTGAGTTAGGAATTAGCTGAGACTTAAAAAATAGGAGGAGGGAGATACAAGCCTCTTTGAAAGGGTAGGAGTTAGCAGAGACTTAAAAGATAGGAGGAGGGAGATACAAGCATAGGTGACTGCCAATGCAAATTCCTGAAACCAGGAAATTATCATGTGGAAGAAACAAAAAGGTCAGAGTCAACTGGAAGCAAAAGAGGACTGAAAAGGTCTATAGTAGACAGGTTGTAAAGGAATTTAAAAGCCAAACTAGAGCTTTTATAATAGATTATACGAATGATAAGGAAGTGTTGAAGTTCACTACTGAGTAGTGAGGTATATGGTTAGACCTTTGTTTTTTAGGGAGATCACTATGGAAGTTAAGAAGGTGTGGACTGAAGTGTGATAACTTGAAGAATATATTTTATAGTGGGGTTTTTTTTGGGGGGGGTCGGTTTTTTGCAAGGCAGTAAGGTTAAGTGGCTTTCTCAAGGCCACACAGCTAGGTAATTATTAAATGTCTGAGGCTGGATTTGAACTTAGGTACTCCTGTCTCCAGGGCCGGTACTGCCACTTAGCTACCCCTATAAGCTAAGTTCCCCATTTATTTATTTATTCATTCATTCATTTATTTGTTTGTTTGTTTGTTTATTTAGCCTCTTAGATTTTAACCCTTAGAAATGGTGCTGATTTTTGAGAACTTATTTTCTAACTTGCAGCTTATCTGAAACTATTAAATTTTCTTAGTTACTGCCTTTGTTTTTTTCTTAGGAGTTTCCAGGTAAACCACCATTCACCAAATAGAGTTAGTTTTGTTTCCTTTTTTTGCTTATCTTTAGTCATTTAATTTCTCTTTCTTATCTTAATTGATGCTGCTGACATTTTTAGATCTAAATTGAGAATGAACATCCTTATTTGAATCATTTATTGGGGAAAGTTTCTAATGTATCTCCATTCCATGTGATGCCAGCTTTTGTTTAAAGATAGATATTTTATTTAATTTAAAAATATCACTCTACTATAGGGTTTTTAAGAAATAATTTTTGTACTTTTTCTGCATTTGAGAATCATAATTTGAATGTTTTGGGTTTTTAATATGATTATGTTCTTGATAACATGTTGTTTGTTTTCCTGATGTTGAACTGTGCTGTCATCCTTGGCATGTATAGAACTTGATTTGGATGAATTGATGTAATTTAACAGAATTTTATCTTTAAAAAAATTTACATTAATGTTTATTAATGATATTGATCTCTAATTTTTATTTGCTTTATCTTTCCCTGATTTAGGTTGTAGGACTTTTGTCTCATAAAAGGAGTTTTCTCATTTTTGTGAATAATTTGTGTGGTATTTATTTTTTATGTTTTGGCTTTTGCAGGGCAGTGGGGTTAAGTGATTTGCCCAAGGTCACCACATAGCTAGGTAATTATTAAGTGTCTGAGACTGAATTTGAACTCAGGTCCTCCTGACTTCAGGGAAGGTGCTCTATTCACTGTGCCACCTAGCTGGCCCTTATTTTAAAAAGGAAATTTTTCCTTTTATCATTTCTTCAGTCAGTTCAATATTGTTTTCTGAGATTGGTTCTTTGTGTTATCATTTGTTTAAATAATTTTCATTTTTGGAAAATGTCAATTTCATTGGCCTTTTCAAATTCATAGATATACATGTGCATGTGCATACATATGTTTCTATATATGTAAATATAGATATAAATTCAAGGACACACATGCAATCTTTTAAACTTTGACTAAAGAATAATGGCAAACCACTTGGGTTAAAAGTTTAGGGAATAAATGGAAAACTAAGCATTGCTTTGGGAAGTCAATTATAGATCATTAATGCTGGAAGGAATTTCATAAATTGTGATTGTTTTATAAAGAACTGTTGAAATATATTTTTTTTCAAATCCTACAGTTCTCTGCTATTGTTTTAGTACATTCTTTTAAAAATCTTTATTGAGGGGCAGCTAGGTGGCGCAGTGGATAGAGAACCGGTCTTGGAGTCAGGAGTACCTGTGTTCAAATCCAACCTTAGACACTTAATAATTACCTAACTGTGTGGCCTTGGGCAAGCCACTTAACCCCATTGCCTTGAAAAAAATCTAAAAAAAAATCATTATTGATTTTTTTTTATCTCCTAATTTCAGTGGATTTTACAACATTTGCTTTTAAGATCCCATCATCACTTTTCTTTTATTCCTATCTAGTGAAGTAGTAGTCATTCCTAAGTGTTCTGTTGTAGGTGATTTAGGTACATGCCTCCTTTCTTTGCTCTCCCCTTTTATAAATGTTTATAGTCACTGTTTTTGAAACTGATATAATGCTATTTTTATGACTGTTTCAAGTCTTTGGGCTATAAATAAAGTTGGCCTATATCTTCCTCATGTAGTCTTTCGGGTTGCTTGGAGGAATTGAAAATTTCTTTTTGAAGATTTGAATATCTCTGTTGAGTTCTGAAGCATTATAAATAAAGCATGACCTATTTTCATTTGCTCTTCTTATAACATTGTCATAATATTTTGCAATCCTAAGTGCTGATTAAATGTTTCTTTTGAATTCTTGACACTATGAAAAGAGAATGTCACACATGATGATGCTTATGACAGCTAGCATTTGTATAATTCTTTAAGGCTTATAAAAAAGTTTTGCCAGATAACTTATTTTATCTTCACAAGATCCTGGGAGGTATGTGTTTTTATTTTCCTCACTTTACAGCTGAGGTGAGAAAAACAACTTACTCATGACCACATAGGCCACTTCACTAATCTAGATGTGAATTCAGGTTTTCCTGACTCCAAAGCCATTACTATCTACTGTGCCACCTAACTGATAACGGTCAACATGAAATACTAGTGACTTTGTGTACCTTGATTAGTATGGTTATTGTTTTGGGTTTGGGGGGGGGTTGGGGGGGTGATTTTTTTTGTTACCAGAATCCAACTCTGGCCAGGACTATGATATAAATTCAAATTTTGAACTTTTTAGGAAAATTGTCAGTAAGTTCTACTTTACTTGTGGTCAATTTCAGAATTAAAAATTACCCCTCCTAAAACCCCTCCACTGTATCCCCAAATCATGAACTTCCCCCTAATTCAGAGTTAAAGCTACATTCCATATGCCTTGGCCATACAAGAATACAAGACAGAGGTCTTGATGCTTTTTTCCCCTTTTACTATTCCATTTATTCTGTTGCCAAGAACATATGTTGTGTTTGTATATGTGGCCTGACATCACACTGTGGCTGTGCAAGTAAATACATTGTGTATATGCCTGCCGGGGCGGGGTGGGGGGGGCGGGGTGTAGAACTTTGGCATAGCTCTTCTCAGCAATGCTAAGATGATAAAAATCTAGTGGAGAAGCGAAATTAATTTTCAACTTACCCAAAAGTAATTTTCAGAAATGTATTTAAATTGGTTCTAATTGTACTTTTGTAAATATATTTTGGGACTTGAAGTAAAGAATTTGGAAGTGAGGGTCATAAAGGAATCCAATGAAGATTTGGAAGATGATGTAATAAGAATATGGAGACAGCATACCAGCATACTTTTCTGGATTTTAGTTTCAGCTGAATTAGTTTTCTGTAGTAGGTGAAGAGCTGAGATTGTGATATTTTTAAAAAGATAAATTTTTTTGTCATGTTAATGGATAACATCCTTTGTTTTCAATTTAGTAAATTGAACCTAACACTTAGAGCAGAGGTGTCAAGCCAGGTTAAAATGTAAGTGGGAAATGTTTACCAAAATAAAATTAAAAAATATAAAACCACACAGATATTGTTAATAATTTGTGGTTTTTCTATGTCATTATGTAGTCCATATTATAATTGTTTTTCACCATTGAATTAGAGGACAATTTCCCCCCACCCTTTGACATAATCTTCCTCTCTTATCCTTTCTTTTTTTCCTTTCCTCTTTCCGCTCAACCTCCCATTAGGATTGATTAACATCAGTTAGTAGTTATTGAACCTCAGCAGAAGTTACATCATAATCTTCACTGGTGATTTTGCATGTATATAAAACCAAAGATGATCTGTGATTTAATACATCTAAAATTGATGTTTCTTTTCTTTCCATTTTAGGTTATGCAATGGTCTCTGCAAGATGGTTTGTCCTTAATTTGGAGCTTTTTAAGACTGACATATGCTGGTACTTCATCTTCTATAAGTGGACTATAATTTCTTCTCTTACAACAACTACATAAGCAGACAAAATTGCAAAGATCTGCCCTGTGTCGAGTATGACAGCCACGACCCGTGGCTCTCCAGTAGGAGGGAATGACAGCCAGGGCCAGGCTCCTGATGGACAGTCCCAGCCTCCCCTCCAACAGAATCAGGTACAAAGTGGAAAATATTGAACATATTATTTAGGAATATGGTGTTGAATAATAGTTTGAGGGACAGAACAAAACCATTAAAATATTTTTTAAAAAACATTTAAAATTTTAAGTAAACATAACAGGAACACTTTATATCTAGTAGGAAAAATATTTCGGAATATGGTTAATTGTTGTCTTTTACCCTTTGGGATTGTATGACAAGATATGCTTGTTGTTTTTGGAACAGCTATTATTTTTTTCCAGAAAGTGTAGGAATACTTGATTGTAACAATTGGAAGAGTGTTAGATTTAAATCAAAAGACCTGGGTTGGGATCTTGGTTGTGTTTTATACTTTATGTGTGACCTTTAACAAGTCATTTAACTAACCTACCTTGGATATCAGTTTCTTATTTGTAAAGTGAGAGGATTATGTTAAGGGATTGCCAATGTAATTCTCAGCTCTAAATTTATGGTCCTATATTTCTATGATCAAATTATAGCTTACATAGTTGTCTGGTAATTTTTTTCTTTTTTTGCAAGGCAAATGGGGTTAAGTGGCTTGCCCAAGGCAACACAGCTAGGTAATTAAGTGTCTGAGACTGGATTTGAACCTAGGTACTCCTGACTCCAGGGCCAGTGCTTTATCCACCGCGCCACCTACCGCCCCTGGTAATTTTTAAAAAAAATAAATTTTTGTTGATATTGATTTTACATTACCTATATATTACTTTATTCCTCTCTTAACTTATCTAAGGGAACCATCCTTTTATATTAAAGTTTATAAAAAAAAGCAAACAAGGGGAAAAAAAAATCTTTTTTTTGACAAGGCAATGGGGTTAAGTGACTTGCCCAGGGTCACACAGCTAGATAATTATTAGGTGTCTGAGGCCAGATTTGAACTCAGGTTCTCCTGACTACAGGGTCAGTGCTCTATCTACTGTGCCACCTAGCTGCCCTCGGAGAAAAAATTGTATAGAACTAACCCAAACAGCAAAAATATTTGATATTTTATATAAATATTTCATTTCCATCATCTTCAGCCTCTGCAAAGCAGTGGAAATCCTAACCAGAAATCTGAGGTACATGGCAGCTCATAGAATCTCCTGGCCCAGAAATAGACAAAAGCTATTGTAAATATAACTATGATCTTATTGCCCTTTCAACTCCTAGCTCAGTATTTTTTGAAGACATTACTCATGTGTATTGAAGTAGGTGGGAAAGGTCTTGATGTCTTCTTTCTCTCATTCACCCCACACATTTAATCAGTTGTCAAATTTCATATTTTCAAACATGCTCCTTATATTTCCCTTTCTCTTCTCACAGATCCAACTCTGTAGTTCATGCACTTGTAATGTCCCTTGCCTGACTCCCTGCCTTTAACTATCTCCCCATAAACTCCTCTGTTTGACATCTAATTCTCTTCCATTTCCCATGAGTTAGTCTTTCACCTCACTTCAGCCACATGCAACAATTTACCACCCTATCTGTTGAAGAGTTCTGAAATTCTCTTTTCTAATCATCATGTTCCTTTTTTTTAACCTCTGCCTTCGTCTTCCCTCACAAAATCCTATTCTTCATCTAGACTGTGATCTCTAATCCTTTGCCCCCTCATTTCTTTAGGATGTTTCCTCTTCATCCTCTTCCTCAACTTGACCCCTTGATGCCATTCTGGCATCCCTCCATTATCAACGTACTGTCCTACTCTCTGTGGCTTTTTTTTAATGGAGCAGTTGGGTTAAGTGACTTGCTCAAGGTCATTACAACAAGTAAGTATCACATGTCTGAGGCTGGATTTGAACTCAGGTCCTCTTGACTCCAGGACTAGATCTCTATTCACTGTGGCCACTTTGCCACCCCTCACTGACTCTTTTAAAAAATCTTTTCATCCCTCTTAAAACTGTTCTGTGATTCCCTCCCTCCCACTCTCAGTTGGGAACCTTGCCTCATATTTTTTTCTTTAGGTTTTTGCAAGGCAAATGGGTTTAAGTGCCTTGCCCAAGGCCACATGGCTAGGTTATTATTAAGTGTTTGAGTGTTTGAGACCAGATTTGAACCCAGGTACTCCTGACTCCAGGGCCGGTGCTTTATCCACTTTGCCACCTACCACCCCCTTCAATTTTATTTATTTATTTGTTTGTTTGTTTATTCTTTTTTTCTTGCCTCATTTTTTTTATTATTATTTTTCCAGTGCAATGGGGTTACGTGGCTTGCCCGAGGCTACACAGCTAGATAATTATTAAGTGTCTGAGTCTGGATTTGAACTCAGGTACTTCTGACTCCAAGGCCGGTGCTCTATCCCTTTCCTCATATTTTCAAGGAAAAATTGATGCCATTCACTCTTGAGCTCCTTCTTGATTCCTTATCACTGAGCTGCTTTTCACCTCCTTCACCTCTATCTCACATGTTGAAGTGACCTTTCTCCTTTCCAAGTCTAATCAACTCTCCTTATTCAAATGATCTCATTCCATCATATCTCCTCTAACAGAATGACCCATCTGTCATCACTCTTTTTTATTTTGTTTTGCATTTAATAGTATTTTTTTCCAGTTACATGTAAGCATAGTTTCAGTATTCATGTTTGCAAAATTTTGAATTCCAAATCCCCCCCCCCCCCCCCCCCCCCCCCCCCCCCCCCCGCTTATCCCCATGCTTAATTAGTTTTCAACCTTGTCCTGCTTACTGGTTCTTTCCCTACTGCTTACAAACTTGTTTGTCTCTTTTATCTCTCATCCTTAAAAAAAAAAAAAAAAAAAAAAAAAACTTGATCCTTCCATCCCTGCTGTTTTCCTATATCTTTTCTGCTCTTCTGTATTAAACTCCTCAAAAAGACCATCCAAAATAGGTGACTCTATTTTTCTCCTTACTCTTTTGTTTTTAACCTCTTATAATCTGACTTATAGTTTCACTATAATTTTTTTCTACAAGGTTACTAAAGATCTGTTAGTTCCTAATTCTAGCAGCCTTTCTTGATCCTTATTCTCCATTATCTCTCTGCAGACTTTGACACTGTTGGTCACTCTTTCTTGGATTTCCTCTTCCAGATCATGCCCTTTTATAGTGTCCCTCAATGTTCTATTTTGTATTCACTTATTTTCTCCCTCTTCACTGCTTCATTTGTTGATCTCATCAATTTCCATGTATTTAATTATGGTGAAGATTTTCTCAGATCTACCTACTTACCCTGCACTAAACTCTAGTGATCTCCACTCTTGCATCTCAGGTTTGTAGACATCTCAAAATGAATGTCCACTAGACATCTTAAATGCAGAATACATTATCTTTCCTTCTAAACCCTCCCCTCCCACTGTAGAAAGCAACTCTTATCCTCCTCACATCCTAGAAGTCATCCTGGATTCCTCACTATCATCTCCCATATGTTCAGGCTGTTAAGAAAAGTCTAGAGTATCCTTTCTTTTTTGTAGCATTTCTTGAATATGGCCCCCAACCCCACCCCATCCTCTGACACTGCCACAACTTCAGGGCAGGCCCACATTATCTCATACCTAGACTGTTATACCAGCCCACTGGTGGGTCTGCTTGTCTCAAGGCTCTCCCCTCTCTGGTCCATTCTACATTCAGCCACTGACGTGATTTTCCTAAAATACTAATTCTCCCTCCTGTTCAATAAAATCCAGTGATTTCCTCTTGCCTCCAGGATCAAATACAAAATGCTCTATTTGACTTTTTAAGTCCTCCTCCTTTCCCCTTTCCCCCCACTTCCCTTTCCAGTTTCTTTATACCTTCCTTCCCAAGACCCTCCATATCCTGGCTCTGGGCATTCCTTGTGTCTGTCTTATACCTGTAATGTTCTTCCTCCTATGCTTTGACTAGTGACCAGGGCATTCCCCTTTGTTTATTGTTAATATTTATCCTGTTAAAAGCAAGTTTTGTATTTAGTTTGCATATCCAGGGCAAGGTTGGTCAAACTCTTTTTGTATGCCTCAGTCTTAATATGGTGCCTGGCACTTTAGGAGGGGTTTAATAAATGTCTATTGTTTGAAATTAATTCATCTGTACCAGTAGCTATGACTAATGATTGATCTTAGATTCACTGTGGTATAGTGAGAAGAGAATTCATTCGAATTTGAATTTTGACTCCTTTTATTCTGTGTGCACTGGACTAAGTCAACTTCTGGAATTAATGGAGAAAAAAAATGTTAGAAATCTTTTTTACGTTTCTCTGGCTTTGTAATCATAAAAATCATACGTTCTTATTTTATGATGTTTGTCTCAGAATATACATTGCTATTATATTTGTTTCTACTTGCATTTAATATTTTTCTACATGGTATTTTAAGTGGTTTATCATTCATTTGTACAATGGTTCTATATTTTAATCTTGTAATGCTAATGTTTATCAATCTCATTCTTATTAGGACAATTTCTCTAGAAATTCATTGATATTTTTGTTGCAGAAATATTCAAAGTGCTTCTCATTTATTATATAAGTTTATTTTATACTCACTGATGAATCCAAGATGCCTACAAAATGTTAACTTTAGTTGTTGCGAGTAACTCTTTCATAGATCATTCTAGTAGTAATGGAAAATTCTTATGTGTACTGTAAAATTCCCTCAGAATTAGTAATAATTTAACCAGAATTGACGTGAGTTTTAAAAATATTATTTAAAGAAGAGATCTAAAGCAGTGGTGGGGGTGGGGTGAGTTAAGTGCTACAACACTTATTGAGCTACTAACAAACTGATCTATGATTAATGTAGGTGCAAAATGTAAAATACTGAACAGATCTAGGATTATTTTAGATTTTTTTAATATTTAATATTCTCATTTTGTACAAATAATGTTTTTATACATTAATAAAATATTCTTGTTTGAGTAAATAAAATACCCCCTCCCCTAAAAAATATAGACTCGCTTGAGCAATAAAGTAAAGGGGAGAGAAAAAAATTAAAATTAAAAAACATAATAGTAATAATTGTAGGTATGGCCAGGTGGTGCAATGGATGGAGCACCAACCCTGGAGCCAGGAGCACCGGAGCCCATATCTGGCCCCGTACACATAACAATCACCCAGCCGTGTGACATGCAGGCTACCCCAACCCCACTGCCCTGCAAATACCCAAAAAAACCCACCCAAAATAAAATGGTAATAATAGTAGGGGTGGCTGGGTGGCAGACAGAGCATTGGCCCTTGAGCCAGGAGCACCCAGGTCGAAATCTGGCCTCAAGACACCCAATGATCACCCTGCTATGCGGCTCCAGGCAGGCCATCAGCCCCATTTGTCCTGCACCCCCCCAAAAAAATAATAATAATAATAATAATAAATGTGTTTGAGTCATTGTTCCAGCACCAACAACTCTGTCGTGGGTGGATCACATTCTTTATGATAAGTCCATGGCAAAAGTTACTTCTGTATTTTTCCACCATTGCCATTGCTGATCACAACTCCCTCCTTTCTTATTTCTCCATTACCATGTACTCTATTTTCTCTCTCCTTTCACTCTGACTCTGCTGTAGGGTCGCTGAGTGGCGCAGCAGACAAATCCCTGGTTCTGGGGCCAAGAGGCCCTGAGCCCCCATACCACCCTTTAGGCCCAGCATCCACCTGGCCCTATGGTTCCAGACAGGCCTTCCAATCCCAGTCCCTTGCAAGAAGTAAAAAAGAAAATGTGTTATATCTGACCACTTTCCTCCCATGGTCCATCCTCTCCTCCATCACTTACATCCCCCCTTCCCCCTGTCCCTGCCCTTCTCACTCCAGATGTCTATACCCCATTGAGTATATATGCTGTTTCTTCTCCTAACCACCTCTGATGAGAGCAAAGGTTCCCTCATTCCCCCTTGTCTTCCCCACTTCCATATCATTGCAATAGCTCGTTGTTGTTAATGAAATATCTTGGCCTATTCCCCCCTCTCCTTTTTCTTTCTCCCATTACATTTCCCTTTTTCCTATTGACTCCATTTTTATACCATATTTTATCTTCAAATTCAGCTTTCTCCTGTGCTTCAACTATAAAAGCTCCCTCTATCTGCTCTATTAACTGAGAAGGTTCATGTGAGTATTATCAGTGTCATTTTTCTATGCAGTAATACATGCAGTTCATCATCATTAAGTCCCTCATATCTTCCCCTTCTCCTCCAATCTCTATGCTTCACCTGAGTACTGTATCTGAAGATCAAACTTTCTATTCAGCTCTGGCCATTCCAACAGGAACATTTGACATTCCCCTGGTTCATTGAAAGTCCATCTTTTTCCCTGGAAGAGGACATTCAGCCTTTCTGGGTAGTTGATTCTCAGTTGTATTCTAAGCTCTTTTGCCTTCCGGTATATTACATTCCAAGCCCTACGAGCTTCCAATGTAGTTGCTGCTAAGTCCTGTGTGATCCTGACTGCAGCTCCACGATATTTGAACTGTGTCCTTCTGGCTGCTTATAATATTTTCTCTTTGACTTGGGAGTTCTAGAACTTGGCTGTAATATTCCTGGGGGTTGGTTTTTTGGAGTCTCTTTCTTGGGAGGATCGGTGGATTCTCTCCATTTCTATTTTGCCCTCTGCTTCTAGGATATCAGGGCAATTTTCCTGTAATAATTCTTTGAAAATGATGTCAAGGCTCTTTTCCTGATCATGACTTTCAGGTATTACAATAATTTTTTAATTATCTTTCCTAAATGTTTTCCATATCAGTTGCTTTTTCAATGAGGTGTTTCACATCTTCTTCTAATTTTTTATTTTTTTGCTTTTGAAGTAATGAGTCCTGATTTCTGGTAAATTCATCAATCTCCCTGAGTTCTATTCTTTGTCTGAAGGATTTGTTTTCCTCAGAGAGTTTTCTTATCTCTTTTTCCATCTGGCCAGTTTTGCTTTTTAAAGCATTCTTCTCTTCCATAACTTTTTGAACTGTTTTATCCATTTGACCTAAACTGGTTTTTAGCATGCTATTTTCTTCAGCATTTTTTTGGATTTCCTTGACTAGGCTGCTGACTTCATTTTCATGTTTTTCCTGCATCTCTCTCCTTTCTTTTCCCAGTTTTTTACTTTTCAAAGTCTTTTTTGAGCTCTGTCATAGCCTGAGCCCAATTTCTGTTTTTCTTGTAGTCTTTAGATGCAGGAGCTTGTGTTTCCTCATCTTCAGACTGAGTATTTTGATCCTTCTTGGGCTCATATGCAAAATATTTCTCAATGGTGTTCACCTTTTTTTCTCTCTGCTTGCTCATTTTCCCAGCCTGAGCCTGGTTTTGGAGTGCTTCCTGAACTTTTGGGACTCTCCCACAAGGATCTCAGTGTGTGAGGCTCTGTCCTCCCTCCTGGTCTGTGAATGACCATATGGGCCCCCCTCTGCCGTGGGGGTGGGGCAGAGCCTTTCTGCTCTTTTCCAGGTTACCTTGAGTAGAACTGCCTTACCTGGGTCCCTCTGTGGGTTCTGTCTCTTGAAAATTTAGTTAAAGTCCTTAGTTTCGAAGATTTATGAGAGCAATTATTTTAGATTTTAATAGGAAATATAAATTTTATTTCTTTTAAAATATAGTAGATACATTTATTATGATTGAAGGAATATAAGCCTGTTTTACCTGTTCCAACTAGTATGCTATCACATTTAAATAAAACTTTCTGCTGTTTTTTTCTGGATTAGAATCTTATTCTTCATATTTTTGTCGATTTTAATTATTTTAATTCCCTTCTATTTTTAATCAGCATCTTTCATGATGTGTATAGCCACTTGAAATTCACCTATTGTTCTAATGGTGACAAGCAGTCATTATATAGGAAGACCACAAGTATTAATGCTGAGTTTTGTTTCATAAAGCACATCTGACAGTTATTTTCAACAATGTACCAAATAAATTGTTAGCTCTTTTGTATGACATTAAAAAATTCACTATATTCCTAAGTTCTGCCTACATTTACAACCTTATTTTTTACTGCTTCATTGAAGTCTGCCAGGCAGAATAAACTATTCTCTATTTATAGTACTATCCTTTGCTTTACTGATTTTGTTTGTTTCACTGTTTCCTCTTCTCCTAGTATGTCTTTACCTCTCTTTTTTTTGTATAAATCCTAATCATCACTTAAGACCTGACTCAGAGCTATCACCTCAAGGAAGTCTGCTTTAAATTCTTCACATTCAGCCAGACTTTCACTGTTTTCTCCCTTTATTTAGCACATCTTCTCTAGGAAGTTTTTTGTGTTTTTTTGTTTGTTTGTTTTTGGGGTTTTTTTTGGGTTTTTTTGTTTTTTTTTTTTAGGATTTTTGCAAGGCATATGGGGTTAAGTGGCTTGCCCAAGGCCACACAGCTAGGTAATTATTTAAGTGTCTGAGCCCGGATTTGAATCCAGGTACTCCTGACTCCAAGGCCGGTGCTTTATCCACTACGCCACCTAGCCACCCCTCTAGGAAGTTTTTTCAACTTCTCAATTCCTTCCATCTGTTAATTATTTCTTATTCTGTATAGAACTTGTTTGTATATATTTGTTTGCTTGTTGTCTCCTCCATTCAATTATGGGCTTCTTGAGGATAGGGTCTGGCTTTTGCCTCTTTTTTTGTATCCTTTGCACTTAGCGCAGGATCTGGCACAGAGTTATTTATTAAGTGACTTAATTTTATTTTTTTGTTTTATAGTACATCCTGTTTTTTCTTGATAGACAGTTACTTACATTCTTTTTTAGAATTGAGGGAAAGGACTTGGCCATGGGCAATATTACATTATTGTATGTATTACAGAATCATAGAATTTCAGAGTTGTAAGAGATCTTAGTGAATGTGTAGTCCAACCCATTCCTAAAGGAATCTTACTCTACTATTACTTGAAAAGTGTATTTGCAACTTCTGCTGCAAGATCTCTCCAGATGAAAAAGTCATCAGGCTTTTAAAGCAGATCACTTGTTTAGGGAGTTTTTCCCAAGTCCAATCCTAAATTGGCATTTTTGTAACCCATTACTTTTGTTTCTGTCCTAAGAGACCATCAGAATGGATCTCTCTTTCATATGACTGATATTCAAAGACTTAATGAGAGAAATAATTATACATTTTCTCCAGATTAAGCATCACCAGTTCCTTCAGTCCTTGTAATATTATAACTTTGGTTATTGACTAGTCCAAGGCCCTCTACCTTCATATTTATTTTCCTAAATTCCTCATTAGTCTTTTAATGTCTTCCTTAAACTGTGATTTCTGGAATTAAAGACCTCAGTACTGCAGATATAATTTCATTAGAGAGAGATTACATTGGGATTAACAGCTTCTTATTTCATGCCTGTCTTAATGAAATCAAAGTATGAATTAGCTTTTTTGGTAGCTGCCTAATGGTGTTGATTTTTTTGAGTTTGTAGTTCACCTTAAAACCTCAGATATTTTTCTGACAAGGTGCTGTCAAACCATTCTCCCTTATTCTACACTTAAATGTAATTTTTTTTAACTCTTTTCTAAGACTTTCCTTTATTCTAATTGAATTTTTTCTTATTTTATCTTAATGAATTCTACCCAGTGCAGTCTTTATCTTTTTGAATCCTTACTATCTTACAAAATGTTAGCTTTCTCTCCCAATTTTGTTTCATTTTCAGATTTAATGAATATGTCATCTCTTACATTTTAATGGGGGAAGACAATATAGAAGGAAACTGAATTATAGGGGTAGAGGAAGGCAGAGGGGTATTATAGAGTAGTCTGGATTACAGCTTGATAGAACTGAGGAATTAGCTGACCTGAGTGCCCTTCTTAAATGGAGGTATAGGTTGGAGTCAGCTAATCAGATGGAAGGGTCAATGGGGTATAAGTTATTTATAAAGAAATATAAGAGTCATTAAAAGAAAGCATAACAGAGTATTTGGGTATATATTACCATAGTTATTATTCCAAAGCTAGAATATTCTCCTGAAGATTTTTCTGGGGAATGATAGAGGAGTTCTGATAATAGCTTTCTCAACAGTCTTCTATTATTTGTCTTTGCTTTCATTTTCTGCATGTTTCTTTTTAAAATCTAAGCCCGTTTGTTTTTTAGTTTCATTTGCAACCACATAGTTCTCCAGATAAATCCACTTTTCCTTCTTTTTGGAATTGTTTCTCATTGACCTTTTACTTTGGAACTTTAGGATAGAATGGTTGCTTCTCACCAAAGTTCCTATCATTTCAATCCCAGCACTTAGTTCCTCTTTCCAAGAATAAGACCCAGGATGGAATTCACCTGTCTTGGTTCCTCTACCTTTTGAAATACAAACTGATCCCTAAGACAAATCAAGAAGTTATTGTCTAATTTGCTTTTGCCAGAAATAGAACTCTAGCAGATGTCTGCATAATTTAAGACCTCTCTCTCACTACTTAGTCATACCTCTGTTCTCAATTTTCCCAAATTCTCATTTATTTGCTTTTATTCCTGAAATTTTTTTCATAGGTAATATCCCGTCTTCACTCCTTTTACCTATCTTGCTTCTTTTGACTGAATTTTATTCACCCAGATCTCTGGTTCAATTGAGTCTTTCAGCTTACCAAGTCCCAATGATAATCTATAAAGTTTAAACAATTTACCCCCTTGTAGTAAAACTTTTAGCTCTAATTTCTAAAATCTTGGCGATTGGATATAGACTCTTGAGTCCATGAGGTTTATTTCTTACTTTGTTTTTGAATTTTGCCTCATGAATTTGTGGTTATTCCAGCTTCAATTCTTTTTTCATAATGAGTATTTTTTATAACAGATCTTGCAATCCTTGAACTTGTATTTTTTAAATATTTTACTATTTTTATATAATTAGTTTTCTTTGTCATCCTGTGTATTTTATTTTAAAAACATTCTGAGGAAGGAAAATAGGTTTTGCCAAATTGTAGATGGGGTTTGAGTAAAGAAAAGGGGGGGGGCTTAGTGCTAGTTCTTCATATGTCTGACTTGGGGAATATACAGAGGCAGCTTTTCCCCTTTTCCATCCTTTTTAATTTAAAACCTTTTTGATTAGATTAGCAAGACTACTTGGGAAACGTATTCCATTTTGTTGTTTGTTTTAGTCTTGTTCTACTCTTCGTGGTCCCCTTTGGGTTTTTCTTTTCAAAGATATTGGTATGGTTTGCTATTTCCTTCTCCAGTTCCCTTTGCAGATGAGAAAACTTGAGGCAAAACGGACTTTAAGTGACTTGCCCACAAAATTACAGCTAAATGTTCACATAGCTAACTAAGTGCCCAAGACTGCATTTTAACATAGGTCTTTCAAACTCTAGCCTTGCTCTATAGCCATTGTACCATCTAGTTTTTCCTTCCACTCTCCCCCACCCCCAAATGGTTCTTTTTAGTCTTTGTTTTGTATATTCTATCTCTGACTCTGTAGGACGTTCCCATATTGTAAACTTTGATCCAAGGATGCAAATTCCATTCTCAGACCCTTCTACATCCCTTAGTTTCAGAGGGCAAAAGTTAGGAAAACAGAACTAGTGCCCATATTGTCTTAAGTTTCTTGCTCAAGTCTTACTGATCAATGGTGATGATTTTTCATTTTCTTCTGGAAGTGTTATTTATACTTCCAGGGTATTTGACACTCATTTTGACAAGTCTTAGGAAGTTGTCTGTTATGTCTTAGAAATATTGCCTTAGTACTACAGGATGGAAGAATTGCCAACTGTATTAGTATTCTTTTCTTCTTATGACCTTTCGTGGTGAACTCTCACTTAATAGATTCACATGATTTTTGAGAATACAAACTTTTTCCTCTTTTGTTTCTAGCTTTCTCTTCCTTAAGAAGACTCAACTTTTTAAGTTGTAATTTTACCTGTTTCTTTCCCCCTTTTCTTTATTCTCTTATTTCTAACCAGGGTCAAATTTGTCTATTACCTTTTAACTCAGAATTTCTTTTCATTCCTTAAAGAATTGTTTCAGTTCATCCTCCTTAAGCTAACAACCTGTACAAGTAATTTTACATTTTCCTCTACTATTCACAATTGTTGTAAGATTTTTCAGCTTTTTATCTGGAAAATTAAACTTCAAACTTCAGTGTCCAACTAGAAGTTTTTATATCCAACTACTAGTTGTTAAAACTTGTATTACAACAAATTTGGCCCAACCACCTATCTATGTTATAAATTTTCTTAGAACTCCTATTTTCTCTTATAATCTAACTTGCCTTGCCTTACTAACTACCTTCTTCTAGGACTGTACTTCTTATTTTATTTTTAAAATTTATTTATTTTCATTCATATGCACATGTATGTTTTTAAGTTATAAATTTCCTTCCATTCTCCCTTCCCACTCCTGTCCCTTCAGCAGTGAACAGTGAGGTTAGCACTGTACATACATATATTGATAAGCATGTTTGCAAATTAATAATTTTCAATATGAGGAATTAGAATTAAGGGAAAGAGATCTATAAAAGATCGTTTTTATCAAGTGTTCATCAGATTCAGAAAAGGGTTTTTTTGTGTGTGTGTTTTGTACTGTATAACAATACTATCAAACTCAGATAGAAATTGAGGTCACTTAATTAGGTAAGGATTCCCTGAAACCTCATTTTTGACTAAGAAAACCACATATTAACATTATCTATAGTCTGTGTATTTTTATTTTGTTGAATATTTCCCAGTTAGAGAGTATGTGTGTATATACACATATACATATGCAAAATATGTTTATGTACATAAACATACACTTTATGCATTAAATATACTGTGTGTTTATTGCTTTCATTTACTTTTATTGATGTTTGGGTATGAATGTGAATGTGTGAGTGGTTGTATGTAGGCAAAATCCAGCTTATAAATTAACTGTGTTTCAAAAATCTATTTTCTCATAGAAATTATATTATCAGTATTTTTTAGTTTACTAGATTAGTTGATAAAATTCCATTTGATCTATAATATTACTGAAATTCCATCACTGGTAGACAAAAGGGAAAGCAGCATCTTCAGATTAAAATTTTAAAAAAATGTACTTGAAACTTTCATTAATATTTTATGCTGTGGATATTGATAAGCCTATTTAATGAAAATGAATGAGAGAAAGTACATGAAAATTTTGGGGATGATTCTCAATGCATTTTCTGCATAATTTCAAGATTGGTGTTCAGTGGTTGCATTATTTTGTCAAATTGTGCTCCAGAATTAGAACTTTATTTTCTTTGATACAGATTTATGTATCATTATCATTTTTTATATTATGTTAAATAAATTTAAATTGTAAAATTGAAATGTAAGTTTTAAACATGTACAAATAGAATAGAGCTGGAGGATTATAAAATGGAAATATATATTAGAGCAACATAACTTAATTAGATTTGAAAAATTAGGAAAGAAGGAATAGAGGGTTGGGAGAATATTTGGGAAGATATAGAAGAGCAGAACTGTTCATTTAACAGAATTGTGGTAAGGAAAGAAAGAAAAATTTATGCCCAGAAAAAAAGAAAAGAATCTGGGGTAGCTAGGTGGCACAGTAAATAGAGGATGGACCTTGAAGTCAGGAGGATCTGAATTCAAATGTGAACTCAGATACTTAATACTTACTTAGCTGTGTGACCTTGAATAAGTCATTTAATCCCATTGCCCTACAAAAACCAAAGAAAAGAAAAGGATTTAAGAAAAAAATTTTCATATAGTTCTTTACTTTTGTCACTAGGGATGTCCTTGTTGATGAGGAATAACTTTGTTGTCATGCAAAGATACATCAACATAAATCTAGCTGGGGAGAGGCAAGAGAAGGGAGAAGAGAGAATGGTCTGTCTGGCTGTTAATGGGTAAAATACCAGTTGGGTCTTATTTTAGTACTTCTAGTTTTTTAAATTTATCTGTGTGGGTAATCATTCCAAGAATAAAGATTCCCTCTGTCATTGATGCAGTTTGCCATGTTACTATGACTTCACATTTTAGGGCATATTCCTTCCTTAAATCCTACCCAGTAATCTTTCCTTCATTCTCATGTTTTGAGGATACTAGTAGAGCACATCAGTCATCTACTGATTTTTTTCCTTTCGATCTCTAAAGTGATGGTGTTGCTTATTGTGTACAAGGCATTTGGCTAAGCTCTTTAAAATTTTCTCATTTTGATCCTCACAATAGTTATGGATAGTAGCTATTATTATTATCATTCCTATTTTACAAATAAGGATACTAAGGCAAACAAATGAAGTGACTTACCCAGGAAAGTGTATTTGTATCCCTCGCACTTAGCACAGTTCTGGTGCAAAGAAGCATTTAATAAATATTTATTGTAGCAAAAAATAGAGCCACGACTTGACAACAGATTCAATAGATAGGATAAGTTCAAGTAAATGAGGACATTTTATTCTAATTATTTCTGATATATCCTGCATAGAAACAGAAAGAAAGAGAACTGTGTGCCCAGAAAGAAAGAAAACGCTTAAGTCACTTAATCCCATTGCCTTGCAAAAACCAAGGTTACATAGCTAGTATCTGGGGCTGGATTTGAACACAGAAAGAAACATCTTCTTGACTTAAGGCCCATTGTTCTATCCATTTTGTTACCTAGTTGAGATAGGTAGAGAAATGCACAAAGATTGCCTTGATTAAGTGAGCACCCAGATTAGATTATATAATGTGAATTTGTATTGGATTCTTTTCAGTAAAGTTTAGGGTTATTTCTCCAACTCCATACAACACTTCATGAATTTCAACATAGACATAGGATGATGAGAGTAATTGGAGTTTAGCAAGGTGTGATAAGCAGTAGAACAAGAGGGCAAAGGACTCATATAGGAAAATGTCTCATTTTTATCTCTGATTCTTTTTCTGACTTGTTGAAGTAGATTATTGATGCAGTTTTGCTCAAATTGATTTCAGACTCTTAGAAAAACATAAAAAAAGTATCATTTTAAGAAAATTCTTTTGCACTGGTAACATTTAACTCTTCTATTGAATATATTAGAAAGAAAAGTAGCCAGGCCATTTTAGGCTTGTTACCATTGCATCTAAAATCATTGCCTACATATTATATTTCACCAACCTAGACTCCACCAATCTATTTATTTTTTTTTGCATTAGGCATTTTGTAACTTTGTACTTAGAGTTTTGAAAATGCTTTCTTCACTAGAAAGTTTTATAAAGAAGAATGTTTATTTGAACAAAATCTTCTGGCATCATTTTTATTCTATTATTATATTTACTACATGGAATTTTTAAAAATCCTTAATGTCCATGAACTATGAATAAAAAAAAGAAAACCATCTCAAAACCAACAGAAAAAATACGATTATCTCAATAGATGCTGAAAAAACCTATCATAAAATACAACATCCATTCCTATTAAAAATACTAGAAAGGAATAAATGGAGTTTTTCTTAATATAATAAGTAGTATCCATCTAAAATCATCAACAAATAAACTAAGGCACATTTCCATTAAGTTGAGGGATGAAACAGGGATGTCCATTATCACTAGTACTATTCAATATAGAATTAGAGATGTTAGCTTTAACAATAAAAAGAAAAAGAAATTGAAGGAATCACAATTGGCAGTGGGGAAGCAAAGCTTTCACTCTTTGCAGATCATATGATGGTATAGTTAGAGAACCTGAGAAAATCATCTAAAAATCTACTTGAAACGACAAAATTCAGCAAAGTAGCAGAATATCAAATAAATCCACACAAAATATAGCATTTCTATGTAAACAGTAAAGCCCAAGAGCAAGAGATAGAAGAAAAATTCCATTTATTGTGACTGTGGACAGCATTAAATACTTGGGAATCTACCTCCCAAGGCAAACCCAGAAACTTTATGAACACAATCACAAAGCACTTCTCACCCAAATAAAGTCAGATTTAAACAATGGGGAAAGTGTCAATTGTTCATGATTAGGTCAAACTAATGTATAAAATGACAATTCTACCTAAATTAAATTATTTATTCAGTGCCATACCAATCAAACTAGCAAATACTTATTTTATCCAGTTAGTAAAAAATTTCATCTGGAGCAACAAAAGGTAAAAAATATCAAGGGAACTGATGAAAAAAAAATGTAAAGGAAAGTATTCTAGCTCTACCAGACCTAAAAGCATACTATTAAAGCAGCAATCATCAAAACTACCTGGTCCTGGTTAAGAAATAGAGTAATGGATCAGTGGATTAGGATAGGTTCAAGTGAAACATTAGTTAATGACTACAGTAATCTACTGTTTGACAAATCCAAGCATGTTAGCTTCTGGAATAAGAACTCACTATTTGACAAAAATTTGGGGGGAAATCGGGAAATAGTATGGCAAAAACTCTCACATCTCACACCCTTTGCCAAAATAAGTTAAAAGCAGGTACAGGATTTAGACAGAAAAATATGATACTATAGATAAATTAATAGATCAAGAAATACTTATCATATCTATGGAGAGGGGACAGATATGAACAAACAAGAAATAGAGTAAATTATAAACTGCAAAGTGAGTGATTTTGACAGTTAAATTTAAAAAAGTTTTGCACTAATAAAATCGATGCTGCTAAAATTAGAAGGAAAGCAGAAAACTGGAAAACAATCTAAACAACTAGGAGCTCTGATAAAGTTCTCATTTCTAAAATATAGAGAGAATTGCATTAAATTTATAAGGTAGGAGCCATTCCCCAATTGATAAAAGGTCAAAGGATTTGAATAGGCAGTTTTCAGATGAAGAAAGTAAAGTTATATATAATCATGAAAAAATACTCCAAATCCTTACTGATTAGAGAAATACAAATTAAAACAACTGTGTGGTATCAAGTTAACACCTATCAGATTGGCTAAAATGACAACAAGGGAAAATTAATCAATGATGAAGAGGTTGTGGAAGGATTGGGACATTGATGCATTGCTGGTGGAGTTGTGAACTGTGCCAGCCATTCTGGAGAGCAATATGGAACTATGCCCAAAGAGCAATAAAACTATGCATACCCTTTGACCCAGCAATTCCAATTTTAGACCTACATTCAGAAGAAATTTTAAAAAATGGGAAAAGTCCCACATGTTCCAAAATACTCATAACAGCTCTTTTTCTAGTGGCAAAGAATTGGAAATTGAGGGGATGCCATCATTTGGGGAATGGCATATGAATATTACTGATTACTAGGTTTCTAGAGAAACACGGAATGACTTAACAGGATCTAATGCTGAGCAAAGGGAGCAGAAGCAAGAGAACACTGTACACATTAATATCAGCATTGTGAGTGGGTCAGCCTTGATGGATGCAGCCCCTCTCAGCTGTTCAGAGAGCTAGGACAACCCTGTTAGATTGGGAATACTATCCCCATCTAGAGAAAGTGAAACAAAGAAAAGGAAAAAGACCCTTCAGAGTTTGATGACTACATTCACTTTTTTTAGTATTTGCAAGGCAGTGGGGTTAAAGTGGCTTGCCCAAGGCCACACAGCTTAGGCAATTATTAAGTGTCTTGAGACCTGATTAGAATTCAGGTACTCCTGATTACAGGGCAGTGCACTATGCACTGTGCCAGCTAGCTGCCCCCTACATTCACTTCTTAAAAAAATTTTGTTTTTCTTTCCCTTAATCCTAATTCCTTATACTGAAAATGACTAGTTACATGTTTAGTAAACTAAACATGTAACCACATATGTATATGTACAATATTGATCTGTTACCGCTGAGGGGGGGAGGCGTGGTAGGGGAAATTTTGTAAATTTTTTTTTCTTTTAGGTTTTGTTTTTTGTTTGTTTGGTTTTTTTAGCAAGGCAATGGGATTAAGTGGCTTGCCCAAGGCCACACAGCTAGGTAATTATTAAGTGTCTGAGACTAGATTTGAACTCAGGTACTCCTGACTCCAGGGCCAGTGCTCTATCCGCTGTGCCACCTAACTGCCCGGAAGTTTTTGTAACTTAAAATATACATACGATAGATGAATGTTGAAAAAAATTTTGTAATGTGAAAAATAAAAATCAATATGTGAATATTGTGAATAATGTGAATAATGTGAAAAATAAAATATCAATAAAAAAATCATGAAGAAAATAAAAGAAAACCCATTTAATAACAGGCAAGACAGTCACTGCCCCTCAGAGTATGCATAATCCTTTTTTAAAGTTTAGAATCTAAATGGCCAAAGTGAGCATTTCTCTACCAAAAAACCCCAAAGGCACATTCTTTATGAAATCATCTACTTTTTAGTTATTGCTTTATTGGACATGCATACATTGTACATATTACTTTCAAAATTTCCTCCCTTGTGCTTTCTCCAGAAGCACAAGTATTAGGCTTCCAAAATTTGTTTTGATTTTCATGAAATTGGTCCCTCTGCGTTCAAACAGTCAATTAGTTGACTGTTTATGTAATTGCTATGTCATAATATGAGTACTTTTTTCTGTGAAAAGTGCTAAATACTGTCAAAAATAAAAGAAATTATTTCTGAATTCATTTTATGTAAAAGAGGTTAAAAATCTTGATCAAGTTGAGAGTAAGTCCAAGGTTCTTTTGTATTCTATAGAAAAGTTTGTGATCAGCTATGGACAGTTCTTTTCCCTTGTATACTTTCTAAATTCTAGCTAAGGTTACTTATTTTTGCTTATTTTGTGTTGTATTTTGTATTATTTCAGACTTAATATTTTGTTTTCCTGTAAGATTAACTTATGTAAGTGAATACCATTTGTATCTCCATCTAAAATAGTTTCTTAAAGTTTTATTTTTTAAATTTTTGATTTTTTTACATTACATAATTTCTAATATATATCTATTCTACCTCCCCATCCTTTAAAATAAAGAAAAAGAGCAGTTTATCAAAATCTACACATCACTATAGTCAGTCAGCATTCCTTGTCTCTTACTCATAATAGCTAACTGCAAAGAAGAGATGGGGAAAGGTACATTGTCCTATTTCTTCTTTGGGGCAAAGGTTTGTAATTATTACTACATAATACTTAGTTTTAATTTGGGGGGGGAGTTATTTTCATAATATCATTGCTTTAACCATAGCTATTCTTTCCAATTATATTTTTGTGGTCATTGTTTTTCTTGTTTTTCTTGACATTCTTTTTCTGCTTTCCTGTGTTATTCATCTTTAAAATTTATTACAACTCAGGTAGATTCAATTTTCTATTTGTACTACTTTGGTTTAGCTAGTCTCCAATGAATATGCATCAACTTAATGTGTTTCTAAATCTCTTTGCTACCAAAATGCTATACATATTTTAGTGTATATGATCTCTTTCTAGTGTTATCTTTGATGTCTGGTTTATTAGTCCAGTGGTGGGATCTCTGAATCAAAGGAAATGGAAATTCTAGTATTATCTATCTATCATCTATATTTCTAGTAGTACTTTTTTTTAATATAGAAGAATTGGAAACTAATGGGTGCCCATCAATTGGGGAGTGACTGATCAAATTATAATATATGAATATTGTCTCTTAATATATAATGTGTTATATTAAATGACACAAGGGATTGCTTGATGAAATGAGCAGAATCAGGAAAACAATTTATATAATATTAATATTGTAATGAAAAAACTTTGAAAGGCTTAAGAATTTTGATCAATACAACATTGCTTTCCATCTCCTGACCAACTTGTGATGGCTTCAGGTTGTGAAATGAGGCCATTCTGAGAATGGATGGCATTTGACTTCACATATTTGTTAGTGGAATTTTCGTTTCTAATATGGAGTATATATGAGAAGGGAGAATGGGTTAAGGATAGGTCTGTTATACCTTCTTCTCCCAAAGATAAGAGAAGATTAGATGGAATTACAGAGAGCTTGTCTTTATTTCAAAATTATATACTAAATAAAGAAAAGCAAAATTTACAAAACACAGTTTTTCAGTTTCAGGTAGTATACTTTCTGTATTATGATAAAATAGAAGGCCACATTGGTTTTAGTGGTAGAGGTTCTGGCTTCAAATCTTATGGCCACCATTTTGCTACCTGTGTGGCCTTCAGCATCATCTCTGGCCTGTAGTTTCCTTGGTGTTAAAATGTAGTCATTGAACTTAACTTCAGTATCCTTTTTCAGCTCAAAATTCATGCTCCTTAAATCTTCTGTTTGTTTAATGTTAATTTCTGTTAATTGTGGACAGAGGTCGGCAAGGGAAGTGTAAAACATTCAAACTTCTCATCAGTGTGGGGAAACTTCTGGTTTAGAAGCTCCATCCATTAGTTTGAGCTAATTGAGATATTAGGTGATTTGGTCATGATTACACAGTTAGCATTTGTCAGAAGCAGGCCATTAAATTACTTCCCTGATTCTAGGACCAGCCATCTACTAGATTGAAAACTAATCAGAAGATTAACTGCACACAACTGCTATTTTCCTTTAAGTTTCCTAATGATAGCTAAATTGACACACATACTTACACAATTAAAGATATAAATGAATTCATAGAGATATTTTAACTGGAACTTGAAGACTGGAAAGCTAGAAGGTCGTGATTTGGTAGGAATAGCATTCATTCATGAGGGACATGAACTGAAAATACTTGGGGTAAGAAAATAGAGTTTTTTGTTCCTGAAACAACAAGGAGGGCAGTGTCACTAGACTGGGGGGGGGGTGGTTCTGGAGGGCACAGTGTCAGTGCACATGGTATAGTTTTCCATCTTATTAGAAGAATTGTAGCTGGCAACTCCTTTTTCATTCAAATGTAGTGAGCAGTATTAAAATCCTTATTAGAAGAATGTTGCCGTGGAAGGGACTACACCATCTTTGGAAAGACAGAAGTAAGCTTGAGAGTCAGAGTGGTTGCCCTGCAGGGTCAGAAAGGGGCAAGGGGTGGGAACTTCTTTATCCACCCAGGAACAAGAAGAAGGGAGAGAAGGCATGACTGAAGTTTCTGCTCCTGTTTGGCTCTATAGTGAGGAAAATTTCACTTTAGGGTACCCCCTCAAAGGCAAAAGTGTATCTGTCCCTTTGGATCTCTGCTTATATGCTTGCCAGTTAAACTGTAGTAACCTAATACTTATTCCCTCTTCCTTTCCATTTTCTGAACGATCAAGTGAAAGCACAAATCTCTTCCTAATGCAAGTGTTACAATGAATAAATAATATTTATGTTCTTAAAGTTTTGGGTTGGTTTGAATTTCTTTGTAGAAATATTTAAGCCCTACTACCCCCAAAATGACCAAGTTAAGAATGAAGTCATCATTACTGAGAAAGTCTTTTTTAAAAATGTTATTTATTTTTATATTCCCCTTTTCCTCTTTAAATTTTGAGTTCCAAAATTCTCACACATACCCCATCCCCTTTCAATAAATTATATTTTAAGGGAAGTTTTTGCAGAGCTTCATAAAGAAACATTGAATTATAAGTGCTTTTACTACTTACTATTTATTGCTACTAGCTAGTATTTATATAATGCTTAACTTTGTAGAGTGTTTTACATATTTTACCTCATTTGATCTTTACAACCATGCTGTGAAGTTGATAACATTATTTGTATCCCCATTTTATGAATGAGGAAACAGGTTGAGAGATTAAATGACTTTATCAGAGTCACAAAGATGTTTAAATGTCAAAACTGAGGTGTCCCCAAATTAAGATTAAGGTTTTGTAGATTTGAAGTCAAGAAATTGAAATTATATAAAATACAATTAAACTCAACTATATTATCTAATTTATTTTTCATAAAAACTATTCAAAGGGACTTTTAATTTAGTATAATTAATCCATGTGGAAATCAATATTATTTTGGTACCCTAGTAGATTATTTGTGATATATGTATTTTAATGTAAGTCCATGATAATAATACAACACAAGATGATAAGTTAAAAGGAATTCTTAAACTTCATAATTATATATGGTTTATTTTTTATTTCGATTGAAATTTTATTTTTCCAATTACATGTAAAATTTTTCAACATTCATCCATTTGCAAGTTTATGAGTTCCATGTTTTTCTACTACTCTCCCTTCCCTCCACCCTCCTTATGATGTCAAACAGTCTAGTAAAAGTTGAACATGTACAACCTTGTTTAACATATTTCCATATCAGTCATGTTAAGAAGAATTAGAGCCAAGGAGAAAGAAAAAAATCCATGAGTAAGATAGAAAAAACATAAAAGAAGTTTTAAAAAAGTGAACATAGTAAGCTTTGGCTATACATTAAGACACTGTAGTTTTTTCCCTCTGGATATGGATGGCATTATTGCCCATTGCAGGTCTCAGGATTGTCTTTGATTTCTGAACTGCATCCATCATAGTTGATCATCTCACAGTTTGTTAATGTGTACATTGTTCTCTTGGTTCTGGTCACTTTACTCATCGTTTAATGCAAATCTTCCCATGCTTCTCTAAAATCTGACTGGTCATGATTTCTTATAGAACATTAGTATTCCATAACATTCATATACCAAATTATGGGCATCCTCTCAATTTCCAATTCTTTACCATTCCAACAAGAGCTGTTGCAAATATTTGTAACATGTGAGGACCCCCCCCCCTTTTCTTTGGGATATAAATCTAGTATTGGTATTGCTGGATCAAAGGATATGAACAGTTTTATTGTTCTTTGGGCATGGTTCCAAATTGTTCTCTAGATTGGCAGGATCAGTTCACAACCTACCAACAATTTGTCCATACCCTCTCCAACCTTGTTCATTTTTTCTTTTTAGTCATGACTTGACTCAATCTGATAGGTGTGAGGTGGGACCTCATAGTTGGTTTAATTAATAAAGTTGTTTTATTAGTAATTTGGAACATTATTTCATATAACTACAAATAACTTTAATTTCTTCTTTTGAAAGCTTCCGATTCGTATTTTTAACCATTTTTCGATTAGTGAATGTCTCGTCATCTTATAAATTTGATTCAATTCGCTCTATTTTAGAATTGAGAAGAACCATTATCAAAAACAGTAGCTGTAAAAATTATTTCCCAACTTTTTTGCATTCCTTCTGATCTTGGCTTCATTGCTTTTTTTTTGTGCAAAATCTTTTTAATTTAATATAGTCAAAATCATCCGTTTTCTATTGTATAATGTTCTCTCTTGTTGTAATTTCTCCCCTATCCATAGATCTGACAATCGAGAATATTTCTTGTTTTCTCAATTGATTTACGGTATCACCTTAGATATCTTAATTCTCTATTTTGACCTTATTTTCGTATAGAGTGTGAGATGTGGGACAATTTCTAGTTTTTGCCATATTGTTTTCCAGTTTTCCCAGCAGTTTTTGTTAGTGAGTTCTTATCCCAAGAGTTAGTGTCTTTGGTATTATCAAGCAGTATTAAGAAGTAAATAGTCATTTATTACTGTTTCTTGTGTATTTTCTCTAATTCATAGTTCCATTATGCTGTTTCTTAACCAGTACCAGGCAATTTTGATCACCAAACACTTTATAATATTGTTTTAGATCAGGTATAGCTAGGCTACCTTCCTTTGCATTTTTTCCTTATTATTCTTGACCTTTTGTTGCTCCAAATGAATTTTGATTTTATTTTTTCTAGCTCTGTAAAATAGTATTTTGGTAGTTTTTATTGGTACGGCATTGACTAACCATTTTAATTTGGAGAGAACTGTCATATTTCTTATATTAGCTCACCCTAACTGAGGAATTGATGT
The DNA here is from genome assembly GCF_037893015.1 of Macrotis lagotis. Lineage (NCBI taxonomy): Eukaryota > Metazoa > Chordata > Mammalia > Peramelemorphia > Peramelidae > Macrotis > Macrotis lagotis. The sequence continues at coordinate 515,566,093 of NC_133658.1, read as the reverse complement.
TTTTCCAGTGTTTTGTAATTGTGTTGATACAGTTTCTGGGTTTGTCTTTGGAGATAGATTCCCAAGTATTTTGTGTTGTCTGCAGTTACTTTAAATGGAATTTCTTTCTCTCTCTTGCCCTTGGGCTTTTTTGTTTATATATACATAGAAATACTGATGATTTATGTGAGTTTATTTTATATCCTGCTAATTTACTGAAGTTGTTAATTGTTTCATGTAGTTCTTTAGAAGAATTTCTAGGGTTCTCTTAAGTATACCATCATATTATCTGCAAAGTGAGAGTTTTGTTTCTTCATTGCCTAGTCTACCAAAATTGACCATGAAATTGGGCAGAAAACAACCTTACAATCAAATATAGAAAGGCATAAATATTAAATGCATCCTTTTCAGATCATGATGCAATCAAAATTATATATCCTAAAGGGCCATAAACAAAAAATTCAAAACTAAATAACCTAATTTTGAAGAATGAGTGGCTCAGACAACAAATCATAGAAGTAATCAACTATTTCATACAAGACAATGACAGTAATGAGATACCATTTTTATTTCTGTTATTTTCTTTTTTTTTTTTTGGAGGCTAATGAAACCACTTCCTTCCTCTCTGGCTATTTTTTTTTTTTTTTTTTTTAGATTTTTCAAGGCAGTGGGGTTAGATTGCCCAAGGCCACATGGCTAGGTAATTATTAAGTGTCTAGGCCAGATTTGAACTCAGGTACTTCTGACTCCAAGGCAAGTGCTCTATCCACTGCGCCACCTAGCCGCCCCATGAGATATCATTTTTAAGGAAAACTTTTATATGAATAAAATAAAAATCAATGAATTGGATGTGCAACTAAAAAGCTTGAAAAAGAACAAATTAAAAATTACCAATTAAATATAAAATAAGATTCTGAAAATCAAAGGAGAAATTAATAAAATTGAAAATAAGAAAACCATTGAACTAGGAGTTACTTTTTATAAAATAAGGCCAATAAAATAGATTATGTTAACTTGATTTTAAAAGAGAGGAGAAAACAAAATTTGCCTGTATCAAAAATGTAAAGGGTGAACTCACTTTTTTTTGCCCAACTGTATGCCATTAAATTTTACAATCTAAGTGAAATGGATGAATATTTATAAAAATATAAGCTATCCAGATTAACAGAACAGGAAATATAATACTTATAATCCCTTTTCAGTAAAAGAAATTGAAGAAACTAGTAATGAATTCCCTAACAAAAAATCCCCAGACTCAATTGAATTTACATGAATTCTACGAAACATTTAAGGAACAATTAACTCTAATTCTATATAAATTATTTTTAAAAATAGTCCTGTCAAATTCTTTTTATGACCCCAATATGATGCTGATACCTAGACCAGGAAGAGTCAAAATAGACAAAGAAAAATTAAAAATCATTCTCCCTAATGAGTATTGATACAAAAATTTTAAATACAATTTTGGCAAAGAGATTTCAGCAAGTTATTACTAGGATAAAATATCAGGATAAGGTAGAATTTATGCTAGGTAGGCAGAAATGATTCAGTATTAGGGAAATAATAAGTATAATGACCTATAGCAATAACAAAACTAACAGAAATTATGTGATTGTCTTAAAGATGCTGGAAAAAAAGTCTTTGACAAAATACAGCACCTAATCCTTTTAAAAGTACTAGAGAGTATAGGAATGAAGCAAGTTTTCCTTAAAATAATAATTTGTATCTATCTAAAAGCACCAATACGTATTTATGTAATGGGAATAAATTAAAAGTATTTTAGATAAGATCGGCATGTTCATTATCACTCCTATTCAATATTATATAAGAAATGTTAGCTTTAGATATAAGAGAAGAAAAAAAATTGAATGAATTAGAATTGGCAATGATGAAACAAAATTTGGTTTCTTACTGGATACATATGGTCTGTAAACTAAATCTGGAAAATTTTCATTTTAAATTAAGACTTCATCGCCTGATTCTTCTAATGAGAACTCCCCAGCAACACCTCCTGATGAACAGGGTCAAGGTGATGCCCCACCCCAGCTTGAAGATGAGGAACCTGCATTTCCCCATACTGACCTGGCAAAGTTGGATGACATGATCAACAGGTTAGTTTTTTTTTATTTTCACCTACATGCAGAATTTTGTAAGTTACCATCAATTCACATTATCATTTGACTTTGTAGCTTGAGCCATCTAGTAACTATTGCTTCAGTAATTAATGGAAAACTATAATTGTATAGTGACTTGTTCTTCAACTTAGAAATACTGGACATGGCAGTAAATATTTCTCCTAACTCTTCCCTTATTCCCAGTAGTTTTATCTGTATAATAGTTTAAAAGAATATCAAAGAAAACCATTGAAAGAAATACAAAATTGTATTTTGCTATAGTTATGATTCTCCAAGAAGTCTTTCTACTAGTTTTTCTACCATTTCCCTTCTCTACATGTTTGTCATTTGGGTCATTGTTTACACTATAATATCTTTGAGTTTTTACTGTAATCATCTTGACATTCCTGTTTGCTTTTTGTTTTTTAAAATAAGAAAGAGAAAAACTTTGCATATGAATGCATTTTGCATTTGTTATTGCCTCAAAATTGATGTGTTCCTGACCTAGTACTTAAAGGTAGAGAAGCTCTCTGTTCAATGGAAGACTTGGTATTTTGTTCCATTTAGTTTTTATACATGAGATTCCCGGGTTTGCTCAAAAGATTGGGCCTAAGTATTGCATTTGTTTAAAAGAAGTTTTAGTGGTCTATTAGGGTGAATTCTGTTAATTTAGAGGGGTCCAATATGAATTTCTTAGTCTTAATTTCAAGTCTCTTTTGAGACCTGAAGATCTCTTGACCTGCCTTGGGTGATCTGAACAAAGTATATTCATCTAGGAGATATATATACATATATATATATATATTCTCATCTTTTTCAGGAAGCCCTGTCTTCTCCTCTCTCTGATTTATCTTCATCATTTACAGCACTTCTTTTGAGCATACTTCATTCCATTTTGTTCCTCTTTCATTTAATTATTAAATACTTATTTTCGAGAAGTAACATTGCAATCAAAAGTGTTTTGAGGGCAGGGGAGGAGCAAAATAGTACTATAAAGCAGATGGGGGAGAAATAGTATAAAATATGTTAGTGATCTATGATTAACCATGTACTTTCGTGTATTTATTCAATTTTGATTCTCCCAAAAACCTTGAGGTAGCATAGTTAATTCAGTTTTACAGTTGAAGTAAAAAGAGCCTAGAGTAATTATTTGAACAGCTTTAAAGCCACCAAATGACAGATTTGTGAACAGAGATCCATTTCTCCTGATTTCAAGTCTATTAATCTCTCTTCGTTATATCTCATAATGTCTTTTTGGGATGGGGCATCTGGGTGCTTAAGCTGAGTGAGATTTGGGAATGCAGGAGATGCCACCTGGATCATGTTATCTAAATTAGTAGTTAGATAATACCTTTAGAGGTAAGAAGATGTCTCTTCCATCAAGGGGTAGGAAGGACAATTTGCCTTCCTGACAAAGAGGTGGTGCCTTCACTTCTGCTTCTTTTTCAGTGGTGGGAATATTGCCAATCTGAACATGTAACACCTTAGTTCTCTTTGTAATTTTGTCGCAGAAAGTCATTGTTTAACTGATATTTTATTGTTACAAAGAAAATCATTTGGATGTCATGTTAAGTTTAAGCAGAATTTAGTATTCTCTTTTTTTCTATCATTATTAAATTATTTTGCTTTGTGGCTTAGAGAACTGGGTGACTATAATAGGTTTCCTTGGCCCCTGTACATCGTAATTTAATGGCGTAGTAAATTTTTTTGACATGACAATGTGAATGTTATAATTGGTCAGTTCTTTACAGATCCTTTTTACTACTAACAAATGAAACTTTTATTGCTACCCTCAGGCCCCGTTGGGTGGTTCCAGTTTTACCAAAAGGGGAATTAGAAGTTCTTTTAGAAGCTGCTATTGATCTTAGTAAAAAAGGTGAGTTTTCAATATTTATCAATACTTAGTAAAATGTGTATCACTAAAATATCTGAGACTGTGAAGTCTTTAATTTATGCACTTATGTTTTTTCCTAATTGAATATATAATTGAATAAACCTATTGAATATTAAATTGAATAAACCAACTAGCCAGTATCTTAAAAACTGGGAGCACTGAGCTTTTGAGCTTATGGGTTTTTTGTTTTATTTTTCATAGAATCTCAAACCCGATTTTCTCCTCCCCTCCTCCAAATTAATTTATACTATTTCTGTAGTATAAATTCTTACTGTGTTAATCTGGAAATTTTTCATACATAGAAAAAATGGTTTATCTATCTTAAATACCAGCAGATCAAAAAGTTTGCCTTTTCATTCTTTTCCTTATTTAATAGGGTACCTGACATCTTACCATTTGTGAGATATTATAATATGAAAATGAATATGATTTCATGTTAAAATGATTTATTTGCATGTGTGTCTATGTGTGTATATATACATGCATACACACACACACACACACACATATATATATATATATATATATATATATATATATATATATATATATATATATATATATATCCTTGTTTTAATTCATGCTATGCTATAGCAAAAGTTTGGCAATTAAAAAATTCTTTTAATAGGATCTGGGAGAAGAGGAGAGGCCTTAATTTAAGCAAATCCAGAAAGTAGTATTGCCCCTTTTTTTGTATTTTATTTGTCAAGTTAGCTTAGTAACTCTTAAACTTATTTAATTAACTAAGGATCCCACTTGAGGTAGAATTGGAATTTGTATATTCAAAAATAATTATTTATTTTTAAAAGAATTATGCTTAAAAGAACAGATATTAGCATGCATGGAATTAAGTATACATAAATACTATGTCCAAATATAAAATTGAGTAGGTGACGCCATTGTTTTTCATCTTTTAGCTTTTGGTTTACTAATGGGTGTTGTTATACTGTTTTCTGTCGCCATTTTTAAAAACTAAGAATACATAAAACAACTAAGCAGTTGGGAGTATAGTTGAAGATTAACATGATTGGATTTTGTTTACATTTTTACTAGCATATAAACTAATGAAAAATTATATGCATGTGATTTGAAGGAAAATATTGATATGAAATTTTACTTTCAATAGGTAATTTCTACTAGAGTAAGGTACTGATTTAATTAACTGGTTTCAAAATTAGACTCCATGTGCCTTAGTGAAAAGAGACTAGATCTTGAAGTCAAGGAAACCTCAGTTGAATCTTGCCTCTGACTCACTCTGGTTGTGGGAACCCAGGAAAGTTGCTTATTTCTCAGTGTTCCCAGACTTTAACCTCATAGAACTCCAAATTGCTGAGGAGATACTAGTTTGCATTGATGGAATCAAGGATATATCAATACTTATACCAGTGAAATCATAGGTATAGTCCAAGAAAAGTCATGACTGTAAAACTTGACTTATTCTGTGAAGCAGTCTCCAACTTAGTAGCATAGGATTGTGTTCATATTTAATTTTCTCTAATACTGCGTGATGTGAATAAAGGAGATTTTGATACTGCCCAAGCAGCTTAAATATCTAATACATAGTATCTTAATTTTATGTATTAAGAATCTTAACACTATTCCCAAATTTCCATTCAAATCATTTTGTACCTCAAGTTATTCTGCAGTATATAACAACAGTAGATAAATTATCTTTTTAATTTATTTAAATTGCAAGTTACATTTCTTCATCTTTCACCTATACTGTACTACAGTGGGATCCAGGAACTCAAATTTCCTCTCCACTTTAAAAGTAGTAGATGGGTGCTCTCATGTCTCAGCTGGTTCTGGTAGTGGTTCTTCTGATTTGAAATGACTGCTGAAGCATGGAGTGAAGAAAATTTCTTTCTTGAGAGATCATGGAAGTTTAGCCACTTGTCTGAGTAAACCTTCATAGCTATTCCAGTTTTCTGCAGTCTTTGTGATCACTGTACCTTATATATGCAGACCATCTCAATTTATGTCATTGTATTCATCCCAATGCCTGGAATATATAGTAGGGATTTAATAAATGCTTATTGAATGAATTTGCCCAGGATTTGCCCAGTTGTACCCTTCTCCATGGGGTTGTGTGGTACATGTACAGAGCCCTTTTGGTCAGAAGAGCCACCTCAGCTCCACTCTGCTCCTAAAGATCAGTGGGTGACCTTAGGCAAGTCACTGAGCCTGTTCGGGTTCCTCATTTATAAAATGAGCCTCTAAAGTCCCTGCAGCCACCACATCCCATCAACTGCTTTTGAACAGGCTTATAGTAAAGATTATATACAAAAACTGCTTTTAGTTGTCTAAGGATTATCTTCTTTATCTTGCTCTTTTTCCTTTAACTTCTTTTTAACCATTAGTAAATAAATTTCCCAATGGAAGCTTAGTCACAAATAGGAAATAGATACTAAAGTATAGATCTTTTCCTTTCTTTTTTCTTTTCTTTTTTGAACAGCAAGTATATTTGAAAGGAAAATCACATTATACTTTTCCTGGTCAGGAAGCTGTGTTTTGGAATATAAGGCTCTGGGATACTAGGAGAAAAGAAGCTAGCATGGAGGTTAGGGGTGCTCCTGCTGGGAAGAAGTGAGGAATGGAAAGACTCAGTTTTTTCTCTTCACAACTTTTCTACCTTAACACACATGATCTTTGGCCCATTCTTAGGGAAGGGGCTGTGATTTGACTGGTGACAAATTCTACATAGTATCTGAACTCAGTAGGAGTAAAGATGACAAAATCCAAAACAAGGAGGTAAACAGGGTTGTTCATATGTCAACTTTCAACCATTTCTTTGTTATTTATAAATAGAGACATCCTACAGGTATGAATTCATTTTATTTTATTTTATTCTTGGTTTTTGCAAGGCAATGGGGTTAAGGGACTTGCCCAGGGTCACACAGCTAAGTAATTATTAAGTGTCTGAGGCCAAATTTTAACTCAGGTCTTCCTGACTCCAGTCCAGTGCTTTATCCACTGTACCACCTAACTGCCCTATGAATTTATTTTAAAAATTCGTTCAAGATAAAGTGGGTAAATCAAGCTAAATTTTCATCTCCTCACATTTTAAAGAGTTAATTGTCATTTTGCTTTTTAATTTTAATGTTTAGCAAAGATTTTTTTAGTTTATTGAATTATTGATTTATTAATTACCTGATTTATTAATCACTTGTATGCTTATAGTTCAGGTTAGAGATAAACAAGGGAGATGCTATTATGTTGTAAACAAGCATTTTTTCTTTTCTTATTTCTCATATAGGTCTTGATGTTAAAAGTGAAGCATGTCAACGTTTTTTCCGAGATGGGCTAACAATATCTTTCACTAAAATCCTTACGGATGAGGCAGTGAGTGGCTGGAAGTTTGAAATTCATGTGAGTTTTGTATTTAATCTGTGGAAAGCCATAGGAACTTAGAACAATCATTTTTATCTGCAAAATCACTAGTGTATGAAAGGTCTGTCATTGAGATTCGTCCCTTAGCTTTTTTTCCCCATTATCTGCTACTTTAGGATTCAGGATCTATTGGTACTCTAGAATTCCTTATCCCTTCACTCACCATTTTATTTTATTTCTGCAAATCTTTTACTCAGGGGTCAGAGCTTTTTCAAATTTCTCTATTCTTAGACTTCTTCAAAGGTAATGAAACTCACTTGACTTGCCTATTCTGTTACTTATCAGTCCTGCTCCTCTAATCTTATTGACAATTAGTCTTATTACCCCTAGGGACTTCTTCCTAGCTCTTCCTCTCTCTGAAAACCTTCGACTATATCTCTATCCTCCATATCAGTATCAGATATTTACTTTCTTTACACTGAGAAAATTGAAATCATCAAAACCTAGAAATTCCCTTTCCTTCCCTGTAACACTTCTTAAAATTTTATAGCAGTCACCCCCAGAATGATGAATCTTCTTATCCTTCTTTCCTTACCCCTGTCCGTACACCTTTTCCAATAGCAATCATTCTACTGCTTTCCTTTATCCTTTACTCTCCTCCCTTTTTGGGGACCCTTCTCATCTCTTATTTCCCTATGAACTTTCATTTTCTCCATTTTCATCGATTCCATCTATTTTTCATAACCATTCCTAAAAAAAGGAAGCTTCCCTTGTTGTATTCTCTCTCCCCTGCATAGAAAAGTAATCGTGTTTTGTTTTTATTTTTCTTATTTCTTCTATAACTATTTTATCTTCAACTTTTTTTGTAATTTGGCTTTCATTTTTAGTGTTAATGAAACTTTCTCAAAGCTCACTGGTGATCTCCTAAATTACTGAATCATCTCTTTAGCCTCTATACCATTTTTGTTTAATCATCATTCCTTGTGAATATTTTCTTCTCCTTTACTTTGAGAGATTTCACACCTCTGCCTAATCACATCTTTGTCTTTGCTGGCTTTTTTTTGACCCTCAAAAATTGATGTTCCCACAGTCACCAAATTTAGGAAATAGAAAGATCCAAGTTTAGATTCTGGCTCCCATTAGCAAGCTAATGTAAATTTGCCAAGTTGTTTAACCTCTATAAGCCTCAGTTTCCCCATTTGTAAATAGAGGTAACAATAACACGTCAAAGATTTTTATTGTGAAGGTCCAATATGAGTATATCTAGAGTACTTTCAGATTTTTTCCTTAGCAGATTATTAAAATAAAATTTTAACTGTCCTTCCTTGATATATTTTTAAAGCACTTAAATTTGTAATTGTTAATTATTTGCATGATATATAATATTTTAACTGTCACTCTGCCCCTTGTTCTGGCTTTATGTTTGTAAACAGTGCTACAAAATATATATATCCACTCTCCCACTGTAGAAGTGTTGCATTATCCTTCAAAACCCAAAACTTGGATTAGTGAAAAGAGCCCTGGGCTACATATCTAAAGACATGATTGAATGGAGATTGAGGTTCTGACATGCTCCCTATATGACCTTGCTTAATCATCTTGGGGCTTGGCTTCAGATACCTCATCTATAAGATGAAGGGATTGAACTTAGATAAAGTGTAAAGTCACTATTTCTAAATTTTATGATCTAAAAATATGATGATTTACTTAGGAAACTCTAAAACTTGAATTTTAAAATTTTTTGAAACTAGTAATTAAGGGAGCATGTTATTAAAACAAACCTTATATCAAGACTTTTCAATTCTTTCAAAATAACTATAAAAATGTATGTGAATATTTGGAAAGTAATGCACAACACATACTTAACATATCAGTAGATATAATTGCAATGCACTTTATAAAGATAAAAAAAGACTGTAAAATTTTTTTATCCATTGTTATGCTATACCAGTATAATGGCAGGGAGTGGGGTGGGAGGAATGAGGAAAAAACAACCAAAAAACCTATGTTAACTTAAAAGATTTAGTACCATTCCAGTTAGATTTCTAAAGAGTTAACTCTGTACAACCAGACAAGGTAACTATTTATTTTGAGGACCAAAGATTGATCTTCTCAATGAAAATGATTTTAAAAATAAAGTAGGAATGAAAGGAGTTTAGATTTAGAAGATGTTAAAATATTTTGTTGAAGCATTAATCATTATTTATGATATTTTGTACTGATAAAAATAAAATAGAAAAGTTAGGTAAACTGTCCATTAAAATAATCAGAATACTCTAATATTTGCTAAATTAATATTTTTTCCTAGGAGAATTTAAGAAAGACTTCATCAAATGTCTGCTAAAATGTACATTTCTGTGAAATTTTCAAAAACCACCTAGACTAGTAAACCTGTTAAAGGAAACATGATCAGTCTGACATGACCTATTCTTTATGAACCTTTGCTGATGTCACCTCTATTACTGCTTCCTTTTCCAGATGTTCACTGGGCATTCACTAAGCATCTCTAATTCTGCCTTTGAGATCAAGCATACTAAACTGTATTTGGTGGAATCCATTTTCTTACTTTTGTAATCTGGACACATATCCCTTTATTTAGCTCAGTCATTTTGATTCCCAGTCACATTGATAAAAATCCTTCTGTCCTTTCAGATGTAGTTCCTCTGAGGGAAATTACTGTAATTCATTAAGGTTATCTCTCTTACCATCTTCTTACTTGTCAGATACCAACTTCATATTAACCCTTTTTTGTTGTGTTCTTTCCAGATGATAGGTCATTATTCTTGGCAGAAAAAGAAGACAGATAAAAATCGAACAGCTCTCGCAAACTTGCTCAGAATCACTCTGAGCAGGGATCCCCTTCCTTCTTTGAGCTTTTCTTTTTGGGGAAAAAAAATTAAGCAAAAACTAAAACTGATACTTGCCTCCTTTTTTTCCCTGAACTTCGCTCCATTCTTAGTCTTGACTCTCCTGAAACTTTTTATAGAGCTGTTTTAAACTCTTATGTTTACTTTCTATTACTTTTGTTACATTTTGTGTGTTTGCATGTATGTGTGTTTTACTATTTAATGCTTGTGGGTGAGTTCTTGGAGGATTGACATCAGTATCTTTAGGAAATTTACATTTTTCTTCCTCATTGGAATTTCTGTCTTCAGAATTTCATTTTCTAGAGCTGAAGATCTCTCCTGTATTGATTTGTCCTCCATAATTATTTTCTAATTTCCTCAGAATCTTTAAAAAGTATTTACTTAAATCCTTGATTTGTGACAGCCTATTTTCAGCTTTCTTCCTTTCTAGGACAAAGTTCGAGATGGTTGATTTTTCCCCCTCCATGTCCGTCTGATTTTCATCCTAACAATACATGAACGACATATGTACATCCAGGATAGAATTTCCCTTGGTTGGTTCCTCTAACTTTTAAAAATGAAATTATTTAAAGGATATTAAAGAAATTACTTACCTGCTTTTGAAAAAGATAATCTAGTGTAGGTTGACTGCACAATTCAAAATCATCTCTATGACCCTTTCTTACCCTTTCCCCAACTCTCTCCAGCATCACTATCAAACAGCTTTGTCAGTCTTGTGATCTCTTTCCCAGCTCACTGTGCTTCCTCCTTCTAGTTTCTTCTGGACATTCTTCCTCCCTTTCTTCCTTTAACTATACTATTTCTTTTGAATTAAGTTAAAATTACTTAAGAGTTGTATGATAATCATGAGTCCTCCCACCACATCTCAATGATACACCCCAACCACCCATCCCTCACCATCTCCAACATTTCATTGAATGATGGAATTCTACTAGTAAGGAGCCCTGTTTTCCTCAATTTCTTTATGCAGATCAGTAATCAGTTCTACAAAACATTCTTAGTTGCTTAGGGTACTGAAAGTTTAATCAGTTGTTCAGAGAGAGATTTCTTTAGTTATAGGTAGGATTTTAAACCCAGATTTTTCTGACCTCTAGTTCATCTTGTTTGTTTGTCTATCTTTTATATTTCAACTGCTGAAGCCATAGATTTACATAATTTTTTTTAGGATTTGTTCACCTGTCAAATCGAGTTCAACTGCTGTTCTTATACTACAGTTTCTCTCTGGTTTCTAACTTGATTATATGGAAGTAGTTTTCCTCTTCCCTCTTTTCTGTTTAAAGCCCTTGAAATTAGATATATAAGATTAAAATTAACTCACTCTTCTAAGTTCTTTTCATATTTTCATTGTTATACTTTGTTTTGTATTATTTTCCTTTTTGAATACATCTTTTTTACTATCTACAGAACAATACCTTGTAAAGAAATTGAGACAGACTGAGAAAGGGGAAAGGAAAGCACGTCAGGGAAACTAAGCAACTCCTTTTTTGAATTTGATAGTTTTAATGATGCGTTTCACAACTGTATACCTCCCCATTGAAGAGAAACAGGTCTATTTCCTCATTGAGGTTAAATTTGGTTATTATAATTACAAAGCTTTGAGGTTTTTGTATGTTTCTTTTATATTGTTATAATCAATGTGTTCATTGATTTCTTTCTTCAGCTTAACTCTATACCTGTTCATAAGAGTATTTCCCCATAGTTCTCTTCATTTATTTCAATACCATAATAGTATAATGTATCCACATTCAAAAAATTTATTTTGTCATTCCACAGTTGATAGACCTCTATTTTGTTTACCTTACTTTGTTTCTACTGACAATATTTTTTTTATATATATAGGACCTTTCCCTCTCAGTTCTTTTTAGGACATATATGCCTAACAGTGAAATCTGAAATAAAGTGTGTGGTTACCTGTCATTTATTGTAATTTGTTTTGGACTGAATTAATATAGCAAAAAAAATTGCTGTCTTTGACCAATTAAATTTATTCCACAAATGGTTATTCAAAATGGAAAAAAATGGACATTATTAAAAATATTAAAAACCACAAGTCCTCTTTATAAAACTATAAAAACAAACTGGTAAATTATAACATTCATTTATGCTAATACACAATGAAACATAGGTATATGATTTTATATTATCTAAAATAAAAAATTAAAATAATTTTCAGTGGGGAAGCAGTAGTTTTCCTGGGAAATATATTAATCATTAGCAAGTTTATATGCTTCCCTTTCTCTCCATTGTTATTTGAAATAAGCTGGAAATGGAACTGATAGATTATTTCATTACATTCAGGAAAGAGCTAAGGCTCTCTTTGTTGTTATCATGATTTACTTCAATGAAAACCCAGACAACTAGTTTAAAAAACACTCTTTGAGGAATTTAATAGTTTTAATAAAGTAGCATGATATAAATTAAAGAAAAACAACCTCATTTCCATGTAACAATAATCAAATACTTTGAAAAAGTTGAAAGAAGTCTCATAATAGCTGATTCCTTGCCTAAATTTTCCTAATTTGTTAAAATTGATTTCTTAGTTTCTTCTGACAAAATTAACTGTTTAATGTAAATCACCAAAAGTGGGTACTTGTCACCTCTTTTGACATTGTCTCTTCTAGCATAAATGCCTAGCGCATATTTCAGTGTCTTAATTGTTTTCGGCTTAATCACTTACCTTACTTTCTTCCTCCAGCCCCTTACTAAATAACCTTTGACTGGTTTCTTTTCTGTCTTTTATGGCCATCTTTCTCAGTCATCTGAACTTTTGCAGCCTCTAATTTAGCTTCTGATTCTACCTGCTGAAACTCCCCTCACTTTTGATGTTGATTCTTCCTCTTATTAGACTTTTCTTCTCAATTGACTTTCAAGACACTGTTATTTATCCATTGTTCTTTTATCTGTCTGTTTTAACATTATCTTCTCGTTCATGATTTTTCTGCTGTACTCAGTTAAGCACAAGTATCTATTATGGGTTTTTTTTTTGTTTTGTTTTGTTTTTTGTTTTTAGCTATTTCCTTTGGTGATTTCATCAACTCCAAGACTTCAGTTAGCATCTCTGAGCAGATGATTCCTACATCTTTATCCTCATCTGTCTCTCCTGACCTTTAGCTTTTCATTCCCATTTGTGTGCTCAACATCTTCATGTTGGCATTTCATTGTTACCTAAAATTCAAAATATCCTGAATTTTGCTGGTGAATCAGTTAGACTTCAACTCTTCCTGTTTCATTTGAGTATGTTACCATAGACCCAAGGATCACCACCTTGAAGTCATCCTTGAATTTTCTTTCCCTCTCATCCCTTATATCAGCTATAGTGCCCATGAAATCTTTCTTAGCTAACTCTTTTTCCTTTACTCATGTGTCCATCATCCTAATTCATGCTCCATTAACCAGGTTATTACTGTAATTTCCTCTTTGTGATTACAACTTATAATATTTCTCCTCCCCATTTGATTCTATTTATTATTTTCCAAAAGTAATACTCATGTCTCTCCTTGTATTCTGCTGAAAAATCTTCAATAGTTTCTTTTAGAACAAATTAGAAACTCCTTTATATTCATTTGAGACCCTATATAATCTTGTTCGAGCTTGCTAATAATGTAATCTGTGTGTATGTATGAAACTCTACTGTTCTCTATTCCCCATCATAAACATTACATTTCCAAGCCTTGTATATTCAAAACCATTCCCTTATCCTTAGAATGTAGTCTCTCCTTTAGTAATCGACCCCTCTTTTATCTTCCTACAAGGTACTTAGGGACTTCCTTTTCTGTAATCCCTTTCTTCATCTGTAATGTTATGCTCTTCTCAGAATATTTTGTGTTTATCTTTGTGCTTATTATCTCAATGTTAACTCTTTGATGAATGGCACTTTTCTATTTGTTAATCATATTTTGGGGAAATTAGTCCATATTCAAAAAGACCAAGTAGTGAGTAGTTAGTTCAGTTTGAATTAAATTTCTCCTTTTCTGACTCAGTTCTTCTTTATCCCTTTTACTTTTTTATATTCTTTACTTGAGTCTGATAATAGTAGCCATATACCTAATTTAACCAGAGAGAAGTGGTTAGCTTGCTGAAATTTGTTTTAAAACTCATCATTAGAAAATCAGAGTAAGAAAACAGGAAATTTTCTCTTGTTTATTAAAGAAAGTGGAACCTTAGAAAGTGGAACCTTAATTTTATCCAAGAAATAAGAAATAATGTAGTTAACATCACAGGTGCCATATTGTTGGTAGTAGTATGTATAGCATATAACTTATTTTTTATATGCTTAATTTTTCCAACACATTTCGAAATTCTTGAGTGAAGTTAGATCTTTTTTTTTAATCTTGCTGTTGAATATAGAAAAGTTAAGTTTATTAGTTATATAATTTAGAAGACTTAGCTATTGCTAAATTTAAAATACTTTTCATGAATTTTAAAATACCTTTCTTTTCTTTTAAAACAGAGGTGTATTATTAATAATACTCATCGCCTAGTAGAGCTTTGTGTGGCCAAGCTTTCCCAAGACTGGTTTCCACTTCTAGAACTTCTTGCTATGGCCTTAAATCCTCATTGCAAATTCCATATATACAATGGTACACGTCCATCTGAAACAATTCCTGCAGGTGTTCAGTTGGCAGAAGATGAACTATACGCCCGTCCTCCAGATCCACGATCTCCAAAAGTGTGTTGGTTTGTTTTCAAAGTTAAAATTCCATTTGCATTTTTGCTCCAGCTTTCTAGATTAAGTTAACTACTCAATCTCTTTTAAGAAAAATAAAGGAAGAATCATTTGTTATTTCTCTTAAAGGGTTTCTGCATCATTTTCTATTTGACTTTAATTGTACACTATTTAGGCCATATATTCTTCCTTCTAGTTTTACCTTTTTTGGGACAGTAATTCTATTTAAGAAACATGTAATAATTATATAAGATGTTGTAGTGAAACTAACTTTGGGGATCTTAGGAGGCTTTTTTTTTAAATTGGTGCTTGAACTTGTGTGGGTTGGGTTGTTTTCTTACTATTCACCTTTCCATTTTTTACAGGCACTTAAATATTTTTGTTTGCTTTTTGGCCAAAATACTACCAGAAAGCTTCTGCTTTTTTTTTTCTACTAGCACAATGTAATTTGTGATAATGACTTCGTGAAGCAAGAACTTGGCCTTCAATCTCCAAGATTCACAGTATCTCTAAAATTATTCCAAAGTGTGATCCATAATCTTTTATTTATTTGTTTGTTTATTTATTAGGTTTTTTTCTATGCAGTTGGGTTAAGTGCCTTGCCCAAGGCCACTCGGCTAGGTAATTATTAAGTGTCTGAGATCAGATTTCAACCCAGGTACTCCTGACTCCAGGGCCAGTGCTTTATCCACTGCGCCACCTAGCTGCCCCAGATCCATAATCTTTTATAAAAAGTTCTTAGTTATGTTTAACTCAGAAAAAGTTCCTGTCTATTGGAAAACACATAAAAATTCTTATTAATTGTTAATTGACCTAAAATTAATATGCAAACTACATCTAGTGTGTGTTTAAAATTTACTTTATATTTTATTTCGTTCTTAGAATTCAGAAGTATTAATAAGGAATAATTTGGGTAATTCGTATCTCTAAGGCTGTTTTGGGATGTTTAAACTTACTGTCTTTTCCAGTATAATTTTTTGTGACTTGTAATAAATATTAGATAAACATGTCTGTTTTACTTTCTTTCCTCTTTCATAAAGTGTTTCTGTATCATGAAAGATCAGGTTCAAAATCAAGCAGGATTACTTAGAAAAAAAATTTTTGATAAATAGTTTGCAGTTCTCTTACTAGTTTCCTTCTGCCATTGAGTAAAGGGGATGGGGTTTTTGATTAGGTGAAATATTTGTTTTTTATAAGCAATATCACGGGAATTGAATTTGAAAGTTTAAAGTAGCAGTAAGCAAGGATTTTCTAATTTTTCTTAAGTACCTGCAATTTTAACATTTTTTGCTTGTTACATAGGAAAAGCCTTCATGGTTTATAGTTAATTCCTGTTTAGTTGCTTTGTAATAAACTAAGAATATTTTTACCTACATTTATCATATGGAAAGCATGGGAAAGATAATACTTATCTGCTAATTTTTTACCTTTTTATTGAAAGTACCTATGGAGATCTTTTTTTTTTTTTAAGGATTTCTAAGCATGGTCATCCCTTCCCTTCCCCCCTCCTGACTACAGGATGGAAGAAAAGTTATTCTGATAAGCAGAAAAGGGTAATTCACTTCAGTGAATGAATAGGTTATTTTCCTAAAGCTTACCTCTTAGTTATCATTTACTCTCACCCGAAAGTGAAGAATTTATTGCAATTTTTCTAGCAAAATCTCTGATAAAGTTTGTTTTAAAGACTTAACTCCTTAGTATTACCTGTACAGGATATTAAAAGATAGTCGTCAGTTGGATGTTGGCAATCTGAATTTCAAGTGATATCCAAGGAAATGAAAATAAATGATTTACTCTTATTCTCCAAAAACATTAGGGAAAAATGATAAATCTCATAGCATCAGTTCCCTGTTTTCCTTTGGAAAATTACAAAGTATAGAGCTTCAGTTTGGGTTGTTCTCCTTAGGTAGATACTGGAACTTGTTTCTTAACTATTCTTAACTTATACTAAGAATCTCCAGGTATTAGAATCATGTTTTAAGAAGAAACTTAAAAATCTCTCTTAATTCATGTGTGTGTGTGTGTGTGTGTGTGTGTGTGTGTGTGTACACATACATATATGATACTAATTGGAAAACACAAACATTTGCAGGGAGTTTCCAGTGATGGGAGCATATACAACAAACAAGTTTGTTCCCTCCTGGGTTTAAGGGAACCTTTGGTCTATGCTTAAAAAAAAAAAATACGCTTTCCCCTGAAATTTGGAGAAAACAAAATTGTCCAAAGTGTATCCTTTGTAGCAGACATTGTACAGTGTAGAATGGGAGTCAAGGGTTTCTAGCACTTACTGAGAGTCAGAATGAATTTTCCTTTATTCTCCCTTTCCCAGTCTCACATGCCCTGTCATAGAATTGAGTATGTTTTAATGGAAGCTACTTTTTAAAAGAGGTAATAAAAATTCATAAAGGGTTTTGGAATGGTTTATAATATAATCTTCTTGACAACTGGGACAGTCTTGCCTCAGTGTTTAAATCCTTTGCCTCTAGTGTGAGACTGGCACAGTATAGAGGCTAGCAGGTACTTGATGCTTATTGATTGATATAGCAAATAAACTCTTGAGTACACCTGAGAAAAAATGTTAGAAAATACTGTGTAGTTTAGACTATGACAGAATCTGAATTTTTTTTTGTTTTGAATGTCAAATTTTTTACTTCTCATGGTTTTATACTTATTTTCATTTATAATCTTTCCTTATGCATCTCCTTTTGGAGCAGAACTCAGAAGGAAATGTCTTCATTTCTGTCTTTTCTCTCATTGATGATGTATGGAAAAACAAGTGTTTGGGAAAATGAAAAAATGTTACAGCATGTTTTTCTGTAGAAATTCATGATCTGTGTCCCATTTTTTAGGTCTTTCCTGCCACATTAAAGACATGTAAAATTTATTTTTCCTTTCATATTTGTTCATGTGTGGAAGCATTTCTAGCTTCTTTTTTTGGTTGTTAGATTTATGCCTGGGCCAGGAATTATGAGGCTGTCAATATTTTGTATGGAATTTCCTCCATAATAATTATGAATTGATCCAATTCACCAGAAGCACTTGTGGACTCTCTTGTCTGACCTGTTTGCTTTATTATGTCTCTTGGAAAGGGTGGGGGAGCATGGATTCTTGAGTTTATGAGTATATTGCATAATGTTTGTAGGATCAATAATATTTTTTGTCTGAGATAATTAAATTATATTTATCCCTGGGTAACTTGATACTTTTTAACTAGTTATTTATATTGATATGAAATAAGCACACGCAATGTATTTTATGATCAGATATTTGGGGCTTTTCCTTTCTAGGACCTGATAAAATTCTCTTTATATGAATTTTTTATACCTGATAAAAATACTCAAAAATTACATGAAAAGGAGCTGTCTTTGACGAGAAAAATCTTGGGGTAGGAGCTAGAAGACATGGAATTTTACTTAGGTGTTATCCAAATAACTATTCAATGCTGAGTAAATGATTTCATTCTCTTTTGTATAAAAGTTGTATGCAAATGTATGTATGGTATGTTTTATAGAATGATAGTTTTAACATGAATTCCTTTAGAAAGTGATCTAATATTACAAATTAATTTTTAAAATTTCTTGTTAGTCCAGGACTCTACTTCTGTTATCAAGTGCTTCCTTTGAAAATTAATGTTTGAGGTAAGTAATATTTATCTTTATGCTAAAGAGAGAAAAATTAATTTTTTTTTCTTTAATGTATTACAGGGTTGGTTAGTGGATCTCATCAATAAATTTGGCACATTAAATGGGTTCCAGATTTTGCACGATCGCTTCATTAGTGGCTCAGCATTGAATGTCCAAATTATTGCAGCTCTTATTAAGTAAGTTGAACTAAAAATTTGGTTTGCTCTAGAAATTCAGTGTTGCATATGCAATTTTAAGATTGGATATCCAATTGATTTTTCTTTGATTAACAGTAATAAATCAAAATTACTCATTTTAATTTGCTTCCTATAAACACTTAATATAAATAAAAATTGCACAAATTTTATTTAAAAAGGAATATAGACTAGTTCTAATATTTTCCTTATTTTCAGACCATTTGGACAATGCTATGAGTTTTTGACACTTCATACAGTGAAGAAATACTTCCTTCCAATTATAGAAATGGTTCCACAGTTTTTAGAAAACTTAACTGATGATGAACTGAAAAAAGAAGCAAAAAATGAAGCAAAAAATGATGCTTTGTCAATGATAATAAAATCTTTGAAGAACTTAGCTTCACGAGTGCCGGGACAAGAAGAAACTGTAAAAAATTTAGAAATATTTAGGTTAAAGATGATACTTAGGTAAGACATTTTCTATTTGAAATTTTAATGTATTGCTTTTTTTTTTAAATACTAACACCAAGTTCTTTCTATAGGTTGTTACAAATTTCTTCTTTCAATGGCAAGATGAATGCCCTAAATGAGGTTAATAAGGTGATCTCTAGTGTGTCATATTATACTCACCGGCATGGTAATCCTGAGGAGGAAGAGTGGCTTACTGCAGAACGAATGGCAGTAAGTTTTTTTAATTTCTGCTTTTAATCGTGTATGTGGAAGGACAAGTTTGTGATAGAACTCAGATTAATTTTAGTTGAACTTCTTAAAATATAAATTATAAAAATCTGGTTAACTTATTAGTATTCTCAGTAACTGTCTACATTGATTAAGTTTATTATTGCATGGCAGAAATTAGGGTTCACATCATTTAAAAACTTTGTATTGCAAGTCCTCAATCTCTGTGTTAAAGCATGAACATTTTGGGGAATCAAGGTAAAGATATAAATGAGATTTAAGGGGAAAAATTTTAAAATGTAATGCACAAGTTAACCAGGAGACAGCAGTGGGTACAGTTACTTTCTTTTTTAAATGTTATTTTATTATCTAATATGTGCAAGTCAATTATCAGCATTCTTCTCTTTGTAAACTTTTGAGTTTCACATGCTTCTATCCCCCCCATCCCTATGACTGGATAATCTGATATAGTTTATACATACATAATCATGTTTAACATTTCCATATTCATCATGTTGTGACAGAAGAGTTAGAACTAAAGGGGAGAAAAAGACCATGAAAAAAAGAAAAAACATAAAACACTTTGTAAAAAAGTGAAACTACTGTTCTTTGGTCTTCATTTAGACTTTATACTTTTTTCTCTGGATGTGGATGGTATTTTCCATTACAAGTCTTTTGGAATTGTCCTTGATCCCTGAACAGTGTTGTTGTTGTTAAAGTGTACAATATTCTGGTTCTGCTCACTTCACTCGACATCAATTCATGTACAACTTTCCAGACTTTTTCGAACTCTGGACACTCATTATTTCTTACAGAACAGAGTTCATAAGCCATAATTTTTTTAGCCATTCCCCAAATGATGGGCGTCCCCATAATTTCCACTTCTTTGCCAATACAAAAGGAGCTGCTATAAATATTTTTACATGTGAATATTTTTTCCTTTTTTTTAATTTAATGATCTTTTGGAGTAGAGACTAGTAGTGTTACAGACTTTTTAATTGAAGAAATCTTCATATAAAAAAGTGAGGGATGAATTTGTTATACCCAAAAAGGATTTATTCAGGGTGAAATTTCTTCTGTTAGAAAGGAAACATTGGGGATAAAAAGATTATATGTGTATTGATTACTTGAGTTTGTCCTTTTCTGTGTTTGTGACAATTGTATAATTACCAAAAGGAACTGAACACACATGCTTGTGTTGTTGTTATTCCTTCAGCTTATTCAATTTAACTGGCATTATCCATGTTAAAATCTAGATTCATATATGCACCCAGTGGGACAGCACCCAAATTCTTAGAGGAGAAGTTGAAAGAATTACAGGAAGACGTAGACAGCAAAACTCTACTAGTGGGAGACCTCAACCTCCTGCTATCAGCTCTAGATAAATCGAATCATAAAACAAACAAGAAAGAAATTAGGGAGGTAAATAGATTGTTAGAAAAATTAGATATGGTAGGCTTACGGAGGAAACTGAATGGGGATAGGAAGGAATACACCTTTTTCTCTGCAGTACATGGAACTTATACAAAAATTGACCATGTACTAGGACATAAAAACCTAAGGATCAACTGCAGAAAGGCAGAAATTGTGAATACATCTTTCTCAGATCACAATGCAATAAAAGTTATATGCAATACAGGGCCAAGGAGATATAGACCCAGAACAAATTGGAAACTAAATAACCTCATTTTAAAAAATGAGTGGACCAAAAAACAAATTATAGAAAGAATTAACCATTTTATCCTAGATAATGATAATAATGAAACAACATACCAAAAGCAACTCTCAGGGGATATATTATAGCTCTAAATGCTTATATGAATAAATTGGAGAAAGAGGAAATCAATGAACTTAACATGCAACTAAAAAAATTAGAGAAAGAACAAATCACAAATCCCCAATTAAGTACCAAATTAGAAATTCTAAAAATTAAAGGAGAAATTAATAAAATTGAAAGCAAAAAACTATTGAATTAATAAATAAAACCAAAAGTTGGTATTATGAAAAAAACAATAAAATTGATAAGCCTCTGGTCAATTTGATTAAAGAAAAGAAAGAAGAAAACCAAATTACTAGTATCATAAATGAAAAAGGTGAACTCACCACCAATGAGGAGGAAATTAAAGTAATAATTCGAAACTATTTTGCCCAACTCTATGCCAATAAATTTGATAATCTAAGTAAAATGGATGAATATTTACAAAAAATATAAGTTGCCCAGGTTAAATGAAAAAGAGATTAAATACCTAAACAATCCTATCTCAGAAAAAGAAATTCAGCAAGCCATTACTGAACTCCCTAAAAAAAATCTCCAGGGCCTGATGGATTCACAAGTGAATTCTACCAAACATTTAAGGAATAATTGGTTCCAATCCTATATAAAATCTTTGGGAAAAATAGGGAAAGATGGAACTCTGCCTAACTCTTACTGTGAAACCAATATGGTACTGTTACCTAAACCTGGAAGAGTTAAAACAGAGAAAGAAAATTATAGACCTATTTCCCTGATGAATATAGATGCAAAAATCCTAAATAAAATCTTAGCAAAACAATTACAACAAGTCATCACTAGGATAATACATTATGATCAAGTAGGATTTATTCCAGGAATGCAGGGTTGGTTCAACATTAGGAAAACTGTTAGTATACTCAATTATATCAACAACAAACCTGTCAGAAATCATATGATCATATCAATAGATGCTGGAAAAGCTTTTGACAAAATACAGCATCCATTCCTATTAAAAATACTAGAGAGTGTAGGAATAAATGGACTGTTCCTTAAAATAATTAGCAGTATCTATCTGAAACCATCAATAAGCATTATATTCAATGGGGAGAGGCTAGAGCCATTCCCAATAAGATCAGGGGTGAAACAAGGATGTCCATTATCACCACTACTATTTAATATTGTATTAGAAATGTTAGCAGCAGCAATTAGAGAAGAAAAAGAAATTAAAGGAATTAGAATTGGGAAGGAAGAGACAAAACTCTCACTATTCACAGATGACATGATGGTCTACCTAGATAATCCCAAGAAATCATCTAAAAAACTACTGGAAACAATTAGCAATTTTAGCAAAGTTGCAGGTTATAAAATAAACCCTCATAAATCCTCAACTTTTCTATATATATCTAGCAAGAAACAGCAGGAAGAGCTAGAAAGAGAAATCCCATTCAAAGTAATCTCAGACAATATAAAATATTTGGGAGTCTATTTGCCAAGACAGACTCACAATCTTTTTGAAAACAATTATAAAACACTAGTCACACAAATTAAATTAGATTTAAATAACTGGGCAAATATCAACTGCTCATGGATAGGTAGAGCTAATATAATAAAAATGACAATTCTACCAAAACTAAACTATCTGTTTAGTACCCCACCAATCAACATTCCAAAAAATTACTTTAATGAGTTAGAAAAAATTGTAAGTAAATTCATATGGAGAAATAAAAAGTCAAGAATTGCCAGGAGCTTAATGAAAAAAAGTGCAAAAGAAGGTGGCTTAGCCCTACCCCGATCTAAAATTATATTATAAAGCATCAGTCATCAAAACTGTTTGGTATTGGTTAAGAAATAGAGTGGTGGACCAGTGGAATAGACTAGGTGTAAAAGCAGGAGATGATTATAGTAAGCTACTGTTTGATAAACCCAAAGAGTCTGGCCACTGGGATAAAAACTCCCTCTTTGATAAAAATTGCTGGGAAAATTGGAAGTTAGTATGGAAGAAACTTAGATTAGACCAACACCTCACACCCTTCACCAAGATAAGATCCAAATGGTTACAGGACATAGACATAAAAAACAATACTATAAGCAAATTAGAAGATTAAGGACTAGTCTACCTGTCAGATCTATGGAAAGGGAAGGGGAACAGTTTAAGACTAAGGAAGAGTTGGAGAACATCACCAAAATCAAATTAGATGATTTCGATTATATTAAATTAAAAAGTTTTTGCACAGATAAAACCAATGTAACCAAGATCAAAAGAAATGTAGTAAATTGGGAAACAATCTTTACAACTAATGATTCTGACAAAGGACTCATTTCTAAAACATACAGAGAACTGCGTCATATTTTTAAAACAAAAAGCCACTCCCAATTGACAAATGGTCAAAGGATATGCGAAGGCAATTTACAGATGAGGAGATCAAAGTAATCTATAGCCATGTGAAAAAATGCTCTAAATCATTAATTATTAGAGAAATGCAAATTAAAGCTTCTCTGAGGTACCACCTCACACCTCTCAGATTGGCCAGTATGACCAGGAAGGATAATGATCATTGTTGGAAGAAATGTGGGAAATCTGGGACACTATTACATTGTTGATGGAGCTGTGAACTCATCCAACCCTTCTGGAGAGCTATTTGGAACTATGCCCAAAGGGCAACAAAAATGTGCATACCCTTTGACCCAGCAATACCACTACTGGGTCTATACCCTGAAGAGATGAGGAAAAAGGGTAAAAACATTACTTGTGCAAAAATATTTATAGCAGCCCTGTTTGTGGTGGCAAAGAATTGGAAATCCAATAAATGTCCTTCAATTGGGGAATGGCTTAGCAAACTGTGGTATATGTATGTCATGTAACATTATTGTTCTATTAGAAACCAGGAGGGACAGGATTTCAGGGAAACCTGGAGGGATTTGCATGAACTGATGCTGAGTGAGATGAGCAGAACTAGAAAAACACTGTACACCCTAACAGCAACATGGGAGTGATGCTCAAACTTGAAGGACTTGCTCATTCCATCAGGGCAACAATCAGGAACAATTTGGGGCAGTCTGCAAAGGAGAGTACCATCTGTATCCAGATAAGGAGCTGTGCAGTTTGAACAAAGTGCAAGGACTATTCCCTTTAATTTGGGGGGGGAAAAACATAGCTTATTGTCTGATCTTGTTACCTCTTAGACTTCTGTTCTCTTTAAGGATATGATTTCTCTCTCATCACACCCAATTTGGATCAAGGTACAACATGGAAACAAAGTAAAGACTGACAGAGTGCTCTCTGTGGGGGGGAGGGGGAAGGGAAGCAAGATGGGGGGGAAATGTAAAACTCAAATAATATCTTTAATAAAAATAAATTTAAATTAAAAAATCTAGATTCATGAGATATTTGAACCTTGTACCTTACTTAGATATTAGGGTTTTTGTTTTCTTTTTTCCTGTGTTTTTAGTATTCATGTTGTTACCCATAAGGTATTTAAACTTCAGTAGAATATATCACATAAGATGAGGATGGAATAATTTGTGAAGCATGATTTATTTATAGTCTTCCTTCCCCTTTTTTGAGTACTTCATGGATTAAGATGATGAAATGCTACTCTTAGTAATAAATAATTTTTCTAACAAAAATTATTGGAGAGGGGCAGCTAGATGGTACAGTGGATAGAGCACCGGCCCTGGAGTCAGGAGGACCTGAGTTCAAACTAGCCTCAGGCACTTAGTAATTACCTAGCTGTGTGATCTTGGGCAGGTTGCTTAACCCCACTGCCTTGCAAAAAAAAAAATTATTGGAGAAAAGTTTTGTGGAGAAGAATAATTCATGACTATGGAGGTATATTATTTCTCAAATTATTTTTCATTGTTTTACCAAAGACTTTTTAGTAAATGTTAAGTTAAATGTTAAAGAAAACTTTAATATCTAGAGGAGAGTGGTACATGGAAAGTACATCAATGCAGCATTTACCAGAGAAGAATCTTTTCTTTTTAAGACAATTTCTCATTAATTGGATACATATTACTCTTCAACTTAGGTTTCACATTCAGCATTTTCCACAAAGTTTTATAACCTGGAATTGTAAAAAGAAAGAAACCCACTCTTTTATTGCTTCTAAATGTGTACTGTATTTTAAATAGTAAAAGATAGACAAATTAATAAAACATATCATTAATGTAGGAATTTACTGAAGTGCTTTCACTTTTTTTGACAGATTAATGTGATGGGAAAACTGTTTTGTATGCAGTAGTTTGTGTTTGAGAGTATGTATTGCGAAGCAACCAGTAACTGCAACTGTAATTTAGTTTCAGTTTAGCTCAGAAGAGAAATGACCACAAGTCTTAGATTATGAAAGTTATCAAATTTAATAGGTGGTTAAAATTATAAGTTTCACTAAAGAAAAAGTCTCAGTAAAATCACAAGTCACAATAAGATCATCTTACCACAATCAGTCATAACCTATCACAAAAAAGGTTTTCTTACCACCATCAGGCCTCACCTGTGAGGGAATAGCAACATTTGGATTCAAATAGCTGAGGAGTCCAGGAGATTCCAAAGAACGGCCCCTGGGCTTCTCACTTAAATCTGCCTTCAAAGAAAGAAGCCTTAGAGTCAGTGTGATCCACTTTGGATGGTGTTTACTGGATCCCAGGAACTGGACATCCAGTTAACACCTCATGGGAATGTTTATGCTTAGGTAGCCAGTTTTCCCCAAGCCTAATCATTTCCTAACTTGCTTACACATTCAGGCTCAGTCTTATCCTGGCAGATAATGAGCTACTTTTAGTACAGACAATATTATTTTTTTACATTCCAAATGCAGAATAGTGCCTATTTTGAAAAAAAATGAAGTATTTATATTGATATTGTCAACTCTTGAAACCTACATAGAAAAATTCAGTGACTCTCTGTTACCTGTGGGATCAAATACAGATTTTTCTGGTTGACATTTAAGACCCTTTGAAACCTTACTGTTTTTTCTTCTCTTCTTTGTTCTCTCACTGTTCCTTCTGCTCAATCCTCCATTTCCCATGTCTGGATTCCTGCAAAGACGGTTCCTCTGTTTTGGATAATCTCTCTTTACTTCAACAACTTAGAAACCCCTATGTTCAGTTTAACTGTCACCTCTTAGATGAGACCCACTCTTATTCCTTCAGCTATGAAGGCCTCCTTTCCTTCTCCATTATCTTGAATTTATTTTGAATAAATTTGTCTATCTTGTGTCTCTCAATAGAATGTAAACTCCTTGAAGGCAGAAACTTCCATTTTTGTCTTTGTATCCTTTTGTGTCCTTGAACATAATTGCTGAATAAATACATGTTGATTTATTTTGGAGGAGTAATAAGACAAGAAAAAAGAGCTATAATTAAATATACTATTTCCTATATGAAATTTAATAATAGTGAAACTTTTTCTTAGAGATAAACTAAAATTGTAGAAGATAAGTAGTTTTTTGTGTGTTTCATTTATAGTTTTAAAATTTAGGAGTGAAGTACTCTGTAGATGATCCATTGATAGTTTTTTTAAAACTTAGCCTTATTTTACATTTACTTAGTGGTTCTGCTTTTAACCTCTCTGATGCTTTTAAACTGTATTTTGCATTTACCTTTAGGAATGGATACAGCAGAACAATATTTTATCTATAGTTTTACGAGATAGTCTTCATCAGCCACAGTATGTAGAAAAGCTGGAGAAAATTCTTCGTTTTGTTATAAAAGAAAAAGCTCTTACCTTGCAAGATCTTGACAATATTTGGGCAGCACAGGTAAGGAATATGAGATGAAAATCTTCCTATATAATAAGTTTTACAAAATATTATGTCAAAATAGTGCATATGGTGATGTTTATTAAGAGAAGTGTGGACATCTGTTAGTTCATATCTTCAATAGTTTAGTCTTTTCAATTATTCTAAATAGAATAACTTATAATTCTGTAAATTAGAATATCAAGGCATACTAGAGGAATAAACCATAAACCTATATTTCTGTCAGTCAAAGGGAAATACAATATTAAACTTTCAGGAGAAGCAATGTTCTTACAACTTTTATTTTGTTTTCAGGATGAGTAATTGACTTTTAGTTCTAAATGCTCTGCACTTTTGTCAAAATTGGAGCCATAATTAAGTAGAGTTAATTGTTCTTGTATCTGTGACAGATTTCTAACCTATGACCAGTCCTGAAAAAAATTTTTTTTGCTTCTTTCAAATGGCACTGTTTAATTCATCTAGAGAATTTGATTTAACCTTCATCTTTAGACAGTTTTTTAACCATTTTTGCCATTATCCTTGCTAATGATTTATTTGTTTTTATTTAATAGTGAGAAGATTCATCTTTGAGTGAATTAGCTGATTTTGATTTAGCTCAAGGATGGCTTCAAAGTTTTTGTTTTGAACCTCTTGAAAGACAGTACCTTAAACCTTCTGTTCTTTGGTAAAGATTTATTCTCTCTTTTATGCAGGCAGGAAAACATGAAGCCATTGTAAAGAATGTACATGATCTCCTGGCAAAATTGGCTTGGGATTTTTCTCCTGAACAACTTGATCATCTCTTTGATTGCTTTAAGGTAAACAGATCCTTGAGTCATACAAATTAATGTTTTAAATTTCTGAATTTTGATTCCATTAACATAGACTATGAACAAAGCATAACATTTGAAAGGTAAATGAAAAATTCAATCGAACATCCTTACTATATTGAATTTATTCATTCTTTTCAAGCTAGGAAATAATAATAAATAAAATGGAGTATGGCACAGTAGATAGAAAATTGACTTTGGAATAAGGAAGATCAGAGTTCAGAGCACTTCTCTGATACAAACTCGGTGTGATCCTGGGCAATTCACTTAATCTCCCAGTGCTCTAGGCAGCACTCTTTGGTGTCCTCCTGAATTGATGGACATATTTTCCTCACTCAGGAATTCCTTGTGCCAGTGAAATTAATACTAATGCTGCACTTAAACTTTTGTCACTCTTCGAGATTTGGATAGCACCCATAAATCTGGAAGTAAGTCAGAAAGCCTCTTGGGGAAAAAAATGTAATCTATCCAAAAATAGTTTATTCTCTAATAGTAGACCTAATTTCAGAGAGAGATTGTCTAACTTTTATATGTGACCAGTTTTGTTACACCATCAAAACAATCAACGATGTTTTAAGATTAAAATAGACAGTTTGATGTTATAACAAAGCTAGAAGTAGAACTATTGACCATGAAGAAAAGAGTGATAATAAGAATTGGTATATCAATTTAATGGTTAAATTTATAGTGTAGAATTATTTGGAATGAGAGTAAACTGATAATCTACATTTCAGTAACTCCTGAACGTCACTATATTTTGATGCAATACTTTGTATCTATTATTGATGTCCCTTACTTAGCAAAAGGCTTGATATATAATGAGGGTATTAATTTTCCAAACTAGAGAAGTTTTGATTGTTGCTATTAAAATAAAGTTCATAAAAAATTTTAATTGATACTTAAAGGGAAAAAGTCTGTTTCTCAAATTTTCATATGTAGTACCCATGATGCCTAATTACTTAAGTTATGCAAAGATGTTGATTTCATCAGAGTACATACTCCAGTGCATATTGACACTCCCCTTGATTTAGTCGGATTATAGAATTTGAAGCTGAAAAGAAATTTTTAGATGATTTAGTCTAATCATCTTCTTTACACATAGAGAAACTGAATGCCAAAAAAATGGTAAAATATCCTGCTTTAAGGTTAACAAAAGTAGCATAAAGAAGAACTGGAATGTGAACCCAGATTTTCTGACTCTAAATCTGGTATTGTTTTTTTACGTACTACTACTAGACTAGAGTTAGGTTGACTGAAAAAGTTTCACCTTGTGATTAAACAGACAATAAATGAGACTTTACAGCTTGTCAGGATGCAGAATTTGCTATAGTCCTTTCTGCTGGCACAGTCCTCCTGAACATTGGATTGTCCCCCTATAATAAGGAGCCAGAGTTGAACTTCAAGTGAAGAATTCTGCCAGTTAGATTTGATAAATAGCATCTAACTATACCAGTATATTTTTTGTGACTTGTAATAAATATTAGATAAGCATGTCTGTTTTTTACTTTCTTTCCTTTTTTGTAATTTTTTTTTACCTTTTTTTTTTTTTTTTTTTTTTTTTTTTTTTTTTTTTTAGGTTTTTGCAAGGCAAATGGGGTTAAGTGGCTTGCCCAAGGCCACACAGCTAGGTAATTATTAAGTGTCTGAGACCGGATTTGAACCCAGGTACTCCTGACTCCCAGGCCAGTGTTTATCCACTAAGCCACCTAGCCGCCCCTCTGTAAATTTTTTTTTTGCTTCTGTTGTACCCTCTTCCTGAATGTCCTAGAGTTTATAATTACTGATTGTTTTAAACATTGGTTATAATTTTTACATCTGATTTTTTTTTTCCTGTGGGAGAAAAAATAAGGGGGCATAATTGTGCCAGTTGCAGAATATCATAAAATAGGGAAAGTGACCTGGCTCAGATTGCAACTACCATAATTCCATTATGCATAATTGCCTAATTTTGATACTATGAAAAGGTTTGCTGCATGATATTGAAAACAAAAGAGCCTCTAAGTGTTGTTGAGGAGCTAAAAGAATTCTGTTTTTTTCTCTTGGATCATTTGTGTTGTGGGTGTTGGTTAAGTGGAGGAAAGGAACGGTCGGGTATTTTAATTTCATTTCAGTGAAGGTTAATATTTGGGAGGAGTATGAAATATTCAATATTATGGGGGGGTTGTTCATTATGGATCAAGAACTTTAGAAGGCAAAGACTTGGACAGGTTTTGACTGAGATAATGAGGTAGATTTGAGGAGGGGATAGTGAGGGGAAAACAGGAATTGAGGATTTTTGTGGTTAGCCTTCCTTTGGGATGACTGGGGAGAAGAAAGGTTAGATAGGTGATACTGGTCTGGACATTGCCTGATTTTATGGTGCTGCTGCTCTTACATGTTGTTACTGGACATTCTTTAGGAAAAAAAGAGGCATAGAATCAAATTCTAATCCTGGAATTTACTGTGTATCAGGTATTTCTCAAAAATCAGGACTTGCAATCATTTCTATCACATAAAGCAAAAATTAAAAATCACATAAATAGATATAAAGATAGAACATCATTATTTAAGAACCTTTAGACAATGGACCAATATCAGTCATATGTGTAACAAAAAGAACAGGATCTAAATTAGTAAAGGAAAAATTTGCTATGTGCATAAATAAAATGGATAACTAAAACAGTACGTAATAATGAGACTTAAATATTCTCTCAACTGGAAATATCAAAGAATCAGGGAAAATCTAGAATTGAACTACTGGATAATTTGAATTGAAAGGATTTATGGCCTTCCTTTCAGAAACATTGAGTAACTAAATGGCTCATGACAACTTGAGAAAAATAAGCTATATGTAGGGTATAGAGAAATTGCAGGTAAACATAAAAAGACTCTAAAGATACTATTTGTGGACATAATACAATTAAAATAGCAATTCAAGGACTGCAATCAAAAGATAACTAGATTTAATAATAAAATACTAAATGAATTGCATCACAAAACAAATCTTAAATTATAACTACAGACAGTCATAATGATCAGACAACATACCAGAATTCTTGGAAGCAAATTAAGATGTCCTCAGAAAAATTCATATTCCAGTAAATTAGCAATATTATAAAAGAAAATTAGTAAACAATACACCGTTTTAAAAGAAATAGAAAACAACAAAAAAAAAAACAAATCCAAACTAACACGAGGAAAATTGAAACTTAAGAGAAATGGATAAATTATAAACAAAAACCTAGAATTGATTAAAAAAAATTTCTGAAAACTAAAAATTGGTAAACCCTTAAGCTAACCTGATTTTAAAAAATGTAAATTAATAAAATAAAATTGAACATGGTGAAATCATAGAACCCAGAAGAAAGAAAAGAGCAACTTAGAACATACCTTATCCAAGTAACAGTTAACCACATAGAGAGTTTAAGAAAATTGATCTTGTGAAGGTACAACCAAGAAAAACCTTAGCAGAAATTGTTTCTGAGAGTCTGCCATATTCATTTCTTATGTCTTTCATTTGTCTTTTTACTTGAACTAAATAACCTTAAAAAAACTAAAGAGGATTGTAGGCTTATCAAGAATGTATATTCATGGAACAGATAGGTGCAGTGGATAAAGGATTAGAGTCAGGAGGACCTGACTTCAAATCGTGCCCCAGAAGCTTGACATTACCTATATGACCCTGGGTAAGCCACTTAGCCCTGGAATGCCTCACAGCCTTCCCCAGAGAGAGAGAGAGAGACAGACAGACAGACAGACACACACACACACACAAATATTCTTGTGCTAAAATTTTTAATTTAGGTAGAAAGATCACAGTAGTTGAACAAATCAAAAATAAAACATCATGATCAAGTTTGATTTATATGTCAGATACAAGGATGGTTCACCATTAGGAAATAATTGCCATTATTTATGTTAAACACAAAAACTTCTCGAAGTACATCGTAATATCATTGAGTGGGTAAAAAACCTTTGACAGAGTACAATATTTATTAGATTGATATTAAACAAAAAAAAAGATTACATAAGATTTTTTCTAGTACGATTTTTGTTTTTTGCAAGACACTGCGGTTCAGTGACTTGCCCAGTCACACAGTTAGGAAATGTCAAGTGTGTTGAGGTTGAATTTGAGCTCAGATCCTCCTTATTCCAGGGCCAGTGTTCCATCCATTGTACGACTTATCTGCCACTTTAAAGTATCTATTTAATACCCTAAACTAGCATTATAATAAAACCAGTAAACATCAGAATAGGAGGTCTTGAAGCTGGATATGTGAACTTTTGAAAAATATTTTTGATAATTGGATTTCATTATTATCATTTCACTTTCTACTCCTGTCTTGTTTTATATTTTTTATACTATATTTTTAAAAACATTGTAAGGATTCCACAGCTTTAATCAACTCACTATAAGTGATCCATGATATAAAGGTAAAAATTTTCCCCTGCACTGCAGAAAATTCGTCAATATCACTGAAAGATTGGAGTAAGAAATTAAGTCACAAAGATGGTCAAAGATTATCTTTCCAGATGGACTATCCTCCTTAATAGCATGACAGATAGTAGAGAAATAAGAAACTGATCAAGAAAATAAATACCTTTTTTAAAGCTGAAAACTAAAAAACAAAGAATTTTGCCTTAGCAATTGCAGAATCCAGGATACAATAAAAACAGTGAGTGTTTGAGGCCAAATTTGAACTCAGGGTTTTCTGACTCGCAGTTCCTATTCTGTATCTCAGTGCACAACTTCGCTGCTTAATAACAATATCAATAAAATATAAAACTACATATGAGAATCAATTTACTCAATATAACTGAAAGAATATTCAGTATTCGTTACCTGTCTGTGCCAATATAATACATTTAACACTACTACCAAGTTTAGTTAAC
The DNA here is from genome assembly GCF_037893015.1 of Macrotis lagotis. Classification (NCBI taxonomy): domain Eukaryota; kingdom Metazoa; phylum Chordata; class Mammalia; order Peramelemorphia; family Peramelidae; genus Macrotis; species Macrotis lagotis. Next base: position 515,533,576 of record NC_133658.1, on the reverse strand, counting down.
CAATTTATTACTATAATTACTATACTATACTATTTTATTACTATACAATTGCTATACTATAATTATTATTATGTTACTGTATCACTCTTTCTACCAAAGAGATATTTTATTTATATAACCAGATAAAACAAATTAATTCCAGACTCCAGAACTCTGATCAACACAATAAACCACAAGTCCAAAACAATGAAAATGAAACATGACACATCCTAATGTACATGATGAGCTTCAGATGTAGAAATACATAGAACATGCAGCTATGAACTAAGGAATTCTTTTTAATTGTTCATATTATAGCCATTGGTTTGTGAGAAAGCTGAGCAAAGAAGTAAAAAAGCAAGATATGGGTGTGGGATAGAGATCAGAATTCAAACCTCAAACTATTAAAACTCAGTACTCATGAGAAAATTTGATATTGGTTAAGAAGTAGAAAATTGGGGCGGCTAGGTGGCTTAGTGGATAAAGCACCAGCCTTGGAATCAGGAGTACCTGGGTTCAAATCCAGTCTGAGACACTTAATAATTACCTAGCTGTGTGGCCTTGGGCAAGCCACTTAACCCCATTTGCCTTGCAAAAACTTAAAAAGAAAAAAATGTAGAAAATTATATGGACTAGACATAGAAGAATCAAAAATAATTTAACTCAAATGACTCAGTATTTGATAAATTTGAAAACATAAATTACATAGGAAATAACTATTTGTTTGATAACTACAAGGACAACTGAACAGTAATCTGGCAAATTCAGCTTGGACTGATATCTTACAACAGTATTCTACAAGAATTTCAAAATAGATATATGTAGTATTCTAAATCTTAATGGAGGTGATTCAGGTGGCTAGGTTGCACAGTGCAGTGGATAGAGCACCAGCCCTGGAGTCAGGAGGACCTGAGTTCAAATCTGGCCTCAAACACTTAATAATTTCCTAACTATGTGACCTTGGGCAAGCCACTTAACTCCATTGCCTTTCAAAGACCTTAAAAAAAAAGAGAGAATGGAGGTGATTCCAAAAAAATGATTGAAAATTAATATTCCATCTATGAATATTTAAAAAACCCTTATCTCTGATAAGGGTCTGATATTCAGTATTTAGAAAATTAACTGAAACATAAAGGCCATTTAATGATAAAGAACAAACAGTTCTCCAAAAGAAAATTACAATTAATGATGTTGTGGAAAAAAAAAATAATCTAGATCATATTTATAAGAAAAGGACACCACAAACAAATGAGAAGTTTTCAGTAATGTGGAACAAAAATGGCAGAGGCACAAAGAATAGGAAATCCTGTTTTTGGAAAGGAGGTGGGACAATGGGCATAAAGTTGCATTGTTAATGAAGCTGTGAATTGATAGCACCACCTTGAAAGCAGTATAGAATTAAGCAAAATTGTAGCTAAAATATTGTAGCTAAAATATTTGTCATTTTTCTGTCATGAAGTATATTTTTTCTATGGAGGTTAATGTCAAGTAGAAATGAATTGGAAACAAAGTAGATAGACCATCATTTGGGGAATAGCTAAAGAAGTTGAGGTATAGAAGTGCAATTGAAATCTTAATAAACCATAAAAAACAATATGATGAATAGAAAGAAGCATGGGAAGATTCATATAAAATCATGTATAGTGAGGTATTCAGAACTAGGGAGATGAGTTACATAATGACTAAAACTAGAAGTAAATTGAATACCAACACAACAAAAGAGACTTAAGATTTTGACATGAAAATGGGACCATACACAAGACAAGATGCAAAAACTTCCCTCCACCCACTTCTTTATAGAAATATGGGGTCCATGGGTGTGGAACATTGCACATCAGCTTCTTGTTGTCTTTATTAATTTTGCTGAGCCTTTTTTTCCCTTCCTTTTTTTTCTTTGTAATACAGAATTCCTGTCTTGGAGATATGTAATGGGAAATACAGGTCATGTAAGAAGGAAATATGTCAGGGCCAACTAGGTGGCACCAGTGGATAGAGCACTGACCCTGGAGTCAGGAGGATCTGAGTTCAAATTCAGCTTCAGACACTTAATTGCTCTAGCTATGTGACCTTGGGCAAGTCACTCTCAACCCCATTGCCTTAAATAAATTTTTTAAAAAGTCAGTATATCAGTAAAATATTTTAATTTTCTCTTCTAATTTTTAAGGGACTATCTTTAATATTTAGATCATCTATCCATTATGACTTTGTGTGTGTAATATATGAATGGTGTTAATATAAGCCTAATTTCTGTCAGACTACTTTCTAATTTTTCTGGCAGTGGGCATCAAATTATGAATTCATTCTATTATTTCATGTTTGGAATTTTATTGAATTCAATTATTTCTGATTCTCTTTTAGGTTGATTTTCTTTTCTTTTTCTTTTTTTTTTTTTTTAGGTTTTTGCAAGGCAAATGGGGTTAAGTGGCTTGCCCAAGGCCACACAGCTAGGTAATTATTAAGTGTCTGAGACCGGATTTGAACCCAGGTCCTCCTGACTCCAAGGCCGGTGCTTTATCCACTATGCCACCTAGCTGCCGCTAGGTTGATTTTCTTAAACAAGAGATAGAGGTCTTCCAAAATATAATAGCTTGAATTACATAAAATTGAAAGCTTTTGTGCATACATAATTAAATTTCTATGGTAAGAAGGGAAAAGATCAACTTGGAAATGTCAATAAATGGAATAGACAAAATGAAGAAGAATCAGGAATAGTTTAACCTTGATCAATAACTAATCTCAAGAAGGCCAAAAAAAATACTTGAGGGGGAAAACTCTATTTGAAAAGAATTGGTAAAAGGATTGAAACACAATCTGGTAGAAATTAGGTTTATATTGTTTTGTACCATGTTCTGTATTGAATTCAAATCAAATTCAGATCATACATCTAAATATTAAAAATCATATTAAAAATTTGAAGAGTATCAGATTAGGTACCTTTTTACAATTTTTGGTAGGGTATGATTTGTTAACCAAATGGGAAAATGATCATTAGGGAAAAAAGTTATCTAATTAGAGTAAAATACATAAAACCCCAAAGTTTTTTCTCAATAGGAAAATGAATACTTAAGAAATTTGCACTAGAATTGTGCAACGATTTGCACAAGAACTGGAAGAAGTTATCAGTGATTCACAAGGTTTCTAAATCATTAATAACAGGAGAAATGCAAATCAAAGTAATCTTAAGGTTTTAACTACATCCTGCTCACTGACAAAGATGACAAACAAATGGCAAAAAGTTCTTGTGGAAAAGTACTGAATGATAGGAATTATTAGGAAAGTAAATTAGTGCAACCATTCTCTAAAGCTATTTGTGATTATGGAAACAAAGTGGTAAAATGTCTGTGCTCCTCTCAAAGAATCCATATTTGATAGCCAGTAACATGAAGATCTTTATCCCAGCAATTTTTATGACAGCAGAGATTTGTAAACAGTGTAGATGACCAGTGCTTGAGGAATAGTTATAAATAAATTATAATATATGAATGTAAAGGAATTACAACTGTGCTAGAAGAAATGTTAAACATGATAAAGTAGAATCAGGAAAAGTCTCAAATCAACTAATATAAAGGTAAGTGAAAATTAAATCAGGGAAACAGTCTTGTTAGTGATTATAAAATCATGCCTGACAAAGACAGTTACCCCCACATTATTAAAAAGTAATTATTTTAAATTATAAAGATCAAGTTTGGGCCTCAAGATGAAATGAGAAAATATTTTCCCATTCTTCCTTTTTTTAATTTAGGAGAAGGAAGTCAGATATAAAATATTTTGTAATGTCAGGTTTTTTTCTAATGCATAAATGAGTTTTGCTGACTTTTTGTTATATTTCTTTTTTAGTTTTTGCAAGACAATGGGCTTAAGTGGCTTGCCCAAGGCCACACCACTAGTTAATTATTAAGTGTCTGAGGCTGGATTTGAACTCAAATACTCCTGTCTCCAGGGCTGGTACTCTATCCACTGTGCCACCTAGCTGCTCCCTCATATTCTTTTAAAAAAAGATCTTAGAAGGGAAAGGAACTTTAGATGGTGTAAAAACAATGTGTTATCACTAAAGAGTATTTTTTAAAAAATAATATTGCTAAACCTTTAATAAAATGTAAATTTGAACCCCCCCCCCCCCCCCCGAAAGAACTTTAAGATCATAATATCTTCCATCTGTAGTAAGGTAGTAGACAACGTGGTTTCTTGCTTATAACATCATATTTTGAAGATTTATCTTAAGGAATGGCTCTTTGGGATGGGTAGCAGAAATGGGGGAACCTAACCAATATAAAAGCAAAATACATCAGTAACAAACAATCTTTTTTTAAAAAAGACACAGACTCCTCTAACTCCTGAGAAGGTACCAGTTCTTAGGTGTCAACTCTGGAAGGAAGGACTTAAGTTTGTATGTTCTCTGTTCTTGGGAGGGGACTGGTATGATGAGATGGTAATCCTAGAAGTTTAGAGTTCTATTTTTATCAGACATTTTTTATTTCTGTGACTCAATAAGTTATTGACAGCTATGAGGGAGAAGAGTCTGGCTGTATCTTCTGAAACATAAGACAAACTTCATTCAAATAAATGTAATCACCAAATATATTGCATTTTACATTTCATTTTGAGTATTATACACAACTTTTTTTTATCAGGTAGCCATTTAAGTGTTCTTTCCTTATGATTGATATTATTACATTCTCCTTGTGTTCAAGGTATAATTTTGTTTGATTATTTGAAGACTTGAAAGATTTTCTTAATCTGGAAATGTTGAAAGTCAATATCTTTTGGTATTTTTTGGTTTGTTGTAGTCAGCCTAATTATTTTAAATAATGTTTGAAAAACTTTTCATTTTGGTTTTAATATTAGGATATCTGTCAGGCTGAATTTTAGAGTGAAATTAACTTTTTCTTTCAGTAACTAAATGCCTGAAACTAACTCTTGTAGTTCTTACAATGCCTGGCACGTAAATGTTGTTGAATCCTTTCAGTCCTCTCCAGCTTAAGTCACATAGCTATAGTAAGTGTCTGGGCCCAGATTTCAACTCTGGAAAATGAGTCTTCCTGATTCTAGGTCTTACACACTCTCTACCACTCTACCTAGGTGCCCTGGCACATGAGTAGGCACTTACTAAAATGCTTATTGACAGACTAGAGAACTTTACTTAAATTTAACTTTACTTAGTTTACTTAACCTCTTTTTCTTTCATTTGAAAATTTTATGTTTCTATTATAGCTTTTACTTTCTTGTTTTGTTTAATTATGATTTTTCTGTTCCATTAAAGAACCCATAGCTCTTTAAACTTTTTGTGTTGCTTTTCACCTGGAAACTTTTATTTTCATAATATTTCTAATCGATTAAGTTTTAACAATACATCCCTTTGCTTTAAATAAGTTTATATTTAAAATTATTTTCACCATTTATATAGTTTCTTCTGAATTTGTCTTAAGTGTTTCTGCTTTTAGATTTTACTTTTTTAATACTGTATTTTTGCTCAGTAACTTTATTTTAATTCCAAATTCTCTCCCTTCCCCTCCTCAAGATGAAATGTTTTTCAAACAAATATAATGTAATAGTTGGCATTTACAGGGTGCTTTAATAAAGATTTATAAAGCGCTTCACCACTCTTTGAGTAAGTACTTGTATAGATGAAGAAATGAGAGGGGTGGCTAGGTGGTGCAGGGGATAGAGCACCAGCCTTCGAGTCACGAGTACCTGGGTTCAAATCCAGTCTCAGACACTTAATAATTACCTAGCCATGTGGCCTTGGGCAAGCCAATTAACCCCATTTGCCTTGCAAAAAAAGAAAAAGAAACAAGGCTCACTGAAAGGTTGAATGACAGGTCCAGAGTCAAGTAGCTCTTGTGCCCAAGGCAAGGTTTGAACTCAGATCTTCTAGCACACTACCCCTTACATCATCTAGGTTCATATTTTGATGACAGTTGGCAACAAATTGACCTGGATTACTAACATGTTTTACAGCACACTGAATTTATTTTCTAGGCAAGTTGGACAAATGCAAGTAAAAAACAACGTGAAAAATTACTTGAGCTAATACGTCGTCTCGCAGAAGATGATAAAGATGGTGTGATGGCCCATAAAGTGTTGAACCTCTTGTGGAATTTGGCCCACAGTGATGATGTTCCTGTTGATATCATGGACCAAGCTCTCAGTGCTCACATTAAAATCTTAGATTATAGTTGTTCACAGGTAACCATTTACTAGTTTGTATTGTCTCATGCCATATTTTATGATTATTTAGAATGGCTTAGTTATAAGACTGTCTCAGTTTCTAGTATTGATATTTTGGAATGATCTTTGGGAATTAGCCTAATTCCTCTCATCTCAGGTACCTCTCTCTATGTTAGAGTGATTTCCATTATGTCTCTCAGTCTAGGGTTTAATTATTGAATTTTCTGAACACAATTAAGGTAAATTGTGGTTTACCACTTTTGATGTTTCTCATCTGGCAAATAATTGTGAAAATGTCATGTTACTTAATTAAAAACACTTCTTTATAAATAAAACAATGTTTTCTTGGTGTGTGCCTGACCTTAATCAAATTAAGGTTCTAGGGTGTTTGTTGCAAATAAAATATTTTATACTTACTACTATGTTAAAAGATATTATTATGTTAAATGAATATAGTGATTTTCCTGAATAGTGAAATTCACCGCATACATTAAAGACTAAATTAGAGACCCTTTGATTCTTTTATATTTTTCATATGAAAATGCTCATTTGGAGCATATTTCCCCAGGTAAAGAGGTGTCATTCTTTCCCAGATTAAGGTGAAACAAAATTGCATTTATTGAATCCAGTTTTTCTATTTCCCGCTGTATATATATTCCTTTGGAAAATTTTGCCCAATTAATTGAATTTTCACCCTTGGCAAAGTTGGTGTTCAAATTTTGGTAAAGTGAAGCCAAATGAAACTAGCTTTGATGCCACCTAAGGAATGGCTTATCACTTTAGGAATATGAATTGGAACCTTAAAATTAAATTTTAAAAGAGGGGAATAATAACTTCTGCTAATTACTGATGAACCTTATATCCTATTCTAAACTTAACTTGTATTTAATTACATTGAAATGCTATAAGAATCTGAAAATTTTCTGTTCTCTGAACATTTACTGTGTACTTGGTCTATAAATATTTATGTTCCTTTAATGTAAATAATAGTTTTAAAGAAAAGTATCTGAAACAAGGACATTTGCTTATTTAGAATAACAAAAAAGTAAATTATATGAGCTATTTTCATTTCTTCGTTATTCATACAAATGAAATGGCAGTAGTACAGGTACCCCAAAATGTTGTTGTTCAGTTGTGTTTTGGTTGTGTCTGACTCTTTGTGACCTCATTTGAGTTTTGAGGTTTGTTTTTTTGTTTTTGTTTTTTTGGCAAAAATACTGGTGTGCCGTTTCTTTGTCCAGCTCATGTTACAGATGAGGAAACTAAGGCAAACAGTGTTAAGTGACTTTCCCAGGGTCACACAGCTAGTAAGTATCTAATGCTAGATTTGAATAGAAAGATAAAGCTTCCTATTTTCAGGCCTGACACTGTATCCCCCTGTGCCACCAAGCTGTCAGCCTAAAGTAGTTTGCTTTAAATAGATTAAGATTTTTTTTTTTTGGTAATAATTCCAAGAGTTATATGTTAGAGAAACAGCATTTTTAACTAACACTCTATAATCACTTGATAGCTTCCTTAATCCTTATAAAATAATTAATGAAGTTCTATCCAACAACATTAGGGTTTTTATGTAGATGCTGTGACTTGTGTGGCCATGATTTTCCTTGTTCTTAGTAAAGGTTGTAAAAGTATAAGTTTTACAAACAAGGTGCATCTACTTTCAACTCTGGAAGAATTCTTTGTAGATGGGATTCTTTTATGGCCACAGTCTACATTAAACTCTGTAATTTTGTTTTTTAAGGATCGAGACACACAAAAGATCCAATGGATAGATCGTTTTATAGAAGAACTTCGCACAAATGATAAGTGGGTGATTCCTGCACTGAAACAAATTAGGGAAATTTGTAGTTTGTTTGGTGAAGCACCACAAAATTTGAGGTACGGAACTTTTCCTTTTTATTATAAACACTTTTTAAAATATATGTTATGTAGAAACATTTCTTCAAAAGGTTCACAAGTTATGAATGTGAAGACAAAAATCTTGAGATTTTTCAGATTAGTAAATTAAGCAGAGTGAAAAGGTGGCATTAGATTTATGGGACAGAATTTGATCCAAAGTTTAAACATGAAGGAAAAGGAAAGTTAGGTTTAAAACAACCATAATTTCAAAAAATAGGGATACACTTAAAATAGCAAAAGGGACATTAAAATTTTAGGAAATAAACTCTGATTGAATATTGGGAATTTTAAATATCTTAAATTACTTAGGTATTGCAGTTTTGTTTGTAAAGTATTTTTTAGTTTCAGCTTGGGGATCTAAGAATGAGGTGATTATATAAATGTATTCTTAGGAGAACTGAGCTCTAATAGGGTGAAATTTTTTAAATAATTTTAATTTTAAAAAATTATTATATTAAAGTAGCTCTTGGAATTATGAAATTAATTCTTCCAAATGACATCCTTCTGTGTCTTTACTTTTAAAATACATTTTTACTGTCATTAATAAATGTGTATGTGTTGCATTCTCATGCAAAAGCACATGTGCACATAGCATATATATCCAATTAATCTGTCACTTAATAAAAGTTCTTTGTTTCCCTTACTCCCTTTATTTTAATAAATTGGTATTTTGAGATAACTTTTAGGGGAAAATTTACTTTGTTTTTTTGTAATTTTTACAATATAATACCTTATTTTATCACTGTTAAGCTCATTTGTTAAAAGTTTTTATACCATTTAAAATGTTTTATAATGTATATTCACACCATACTTTTGACTTTTATAATAACACCATCTTCTTGTTATTGACATTAACTTTAAACCCAGATTCAAAGAGAATAATTATTTCGCTTAGAATAATTCTTTTTTTGTTGATTTTTTTAAAAAAAGTTTTTTCACAACTAAAATGATTTGTGCCTCTTAACAAGCTTTATTAGCTCCTTCCTTCCTCTCTGATTTCAACAAGCTTCTTGGCTTGTTGAATACTAGAATTTTCAGGCATTTAAATATTTTTAGTGACCATATGCTTTTATTATAATAAATTTTAAAAAGTGAGAACTGAATATCTTTACTACTTAACTTAATTTTTATGGTTCTGAGATTACAATTATAGGCACAAAATAGAGGCAGTTAGATGATGTAGAAAGAGGTTTGAAGTAGGAATCAAGAGAATTAGGTATAGCTCATACTTTGAGGAAATGCAAAATTACTTATTATTTATTCCAAATAAATAAAGTAAGTGGAAAGTTGATTTTGAAATTATATTTGTTACCTGAAAACTGTGGTTCTTAAGACATTTCACATAGAAATTCTTTCTTGTCCCATTTTTATGCCATAAATATCCAATTTATCTTATCCTTATCCCATTGATATGCTATAAATATTTTAGAAATCCTTAGTTCTTCATCCAATTGATATTCAGTACAGAATGGCTCATGTTTTTATTTTATTGTAACTTTCATAAATGAGAGTTAAACATAGAAATAATTGACAAACTAACATAATTTGTGAGACCCTGTGCTACTTTAAAAAAAAATCACAAAAGTATAAATTTGGCTATGGATAAATAATAAAAAAGACAAATCTTAAATTTTGTAAGTAAACAATTTTTTACATTGTTCATTGAACTTTTTCTCTTAGATTTATATTTACACATTTGTAGAGCAGAGTGTCTTATAATCTCTCCCCATTCCAAAATTCTTTATTAGCTATTCAATCTAAATTTAATCTTTGATCTTTAGGATATGAGGAACAATTCTTCCAATGATGTAATTAAAAATATTAACCATTTATGCATTATTCTCCTTTTCAATGGGCACAACATTGAAAAACAAGGAATAAACTTGTTTCATTTGGTTATTAATGCAGGGAAATTTTAGGTTGTCATGAAGATATCATTTTAGGTAGTGAAAGTAAAGAGTAGTTGTTATTTTTATTCATTTATATAACAACAAAAGAGAATTGTTTTTAAGCAGAATATTACCTCTTAAAGTTCTTAGAAGGTCACAGAAAATAATTTGCTATTTATTAAATTTAATAGAATTATATTCTAAATAAAGTGTTAGAGTTGGAAACTATCTTCATCTAAGTCTCCTCATGTTTTTCATAGATGAGGAAGATGAAATAGAGATAGTGATATGTCTAAGATCAGAAGTGTCCCAGTGGGATGTTCTCCACTTATTTCAAAGGCATTTCCAATATGAAATTTTATGAAATGAACATTTCATTGAAATAAGTGTGTAATCTCCCAAGGTCAGCACTCAGAAGAATAACATTTTTTACCTAAATAAGCTTATATTTTTTCTTGGTGGAAATTTTCATAATGTAAGTAGTCAATATACAATTTAGTAAATGTAAGCATTCTAATTTTTTTATATAGTAAGTTAGTTTAGTTAGGAGTCAAAATCTTTAGGAATAGTTTTTTACAAAATAATTTTTCCTACTAGCTTCAGACCCTGACTTTTGACACCTAAACTAAAAAGAGAAGGAGCCAAAAGTGTCGCCAAATGAAAATATAATATGGGATAATTAAATGATTAAACAATAGATACTAAAGAAAACACTCAAAACTATTTGTCTCTATTAATAAACAGAGGCTCTTTTTAGACAACAACCTATTTTTCTTTGTTGTATCGAATCACCTTTCTTACAAGCTGTGTCAGCAATATCTGTTATAAGAACCAAGGACATACAATCTCAGAGATAATCATTTTCATTGATAAGTCAAAGAAAAAAGGGGGGGTTTTGAAGACTTATGTCTCTCTAAGTTGTAAATTTATAGCAAACCAAAGTCTAAGAGAATGTGCTTTTGCTGAACTTTTTTTTTCCATCAGATTCCATAACTGCTTTGGTGTGAAGTCACCAGAAAGCATTAAGGCTTTTCAAAGAGATGACACAATGAAGAAATTAGAAAATACCAATAATCGATTTTCCTTACTCAATCATAGTGTGAGAGTGAGGAGGCCCTCTAATAAGTTTTGTTGGATTATTATCCTATTAAAACTATAATACAAGCAACTTTGTGTCTAGTTGACTTGCTCAACACTGATGTCATTTTGATTATAAACCTTTAATGCAAAATGTTCCATTTTTCAAGCCAGCATTTAAATTAGGATGTGTAAATTCATAATAAATTCAGTAGTAGTAAATGTCACCTTATACTTTTACATATTCTTTGTATTTCAGTCAAACACAGCGAAGTCCACATGTGTTTTATCGTCATGATTTAATCAATCAACTCCAGCACAATCATGCCCTAGTTACTCTGGTAGCAGAAAATCTCTCTGCTTATATGGAAAGTATGAGACAGTATGCAAAAGGTAAGTTTGATTAAAGAAGTCCCTAAACTGGAATAAATTTAACAGTTTAGGTTGTATCATTTCACTTAAAAATTTGTTTTCTTTCCAGTTATATTTCCTTATTTTTGCATTTGTTTTTATCATATTTTAAAAGTTAAAGATTACATGAACAACCCAAGTTCTATACTACTCCCCACAAAATATAACTCTAAGAGGAAGACCTGTAGTTTAATCATTAGTTCTTCATTGGTGTGCAGAGAAACGTATGGATAAGAATTGCATATGATAGAAGGGACAAATGTGTTGTTATTTGTGGGGGGTAGAGGGACTAAACACTTGATTGTGATCATGATCAAAGTGTTCTTTGAGGGGCAATAATAGAAGGAATAAGAAGAAACATAAACATGATGCATGAATTTGAGTTTTTTATATATTACACTGTTATATAACACTGTTGCTTCAAACATCAAAAGTTACCATGCCACTCTAACCACCAGCCTTTCATTTTAGGACTATTGACCAGTTGTCATGTTAACAATTTTTTTCCCCATATTTCATCTCTATCCTCAACTACTGCCTATAATTTGTTCATTCTTAATCCTCAGGTACCGTTTCCTCCCCTGACCAATCAATGAATTCTTCCAAAAATTTATGATTTCATCAGTATGTATATCCCCACCAATAGAGTGTAACTCATTAATGCTTCATAGAATATTTCATAAAACCTCTGACCTGGATTATTCCTCAAGTAGTCTTTATTCTGGACTTTACAAATTCCTTTCTAACTTGCTATTGTCATAGCCTTAAGTTCCTGGAGATCACCGTCATGTCATGAAATGAAGCATCAAAAAAAAAAACTTAAATGTAACAGTACATTTTTCTCTCTAATAAAATGTGGCTCATAATTAAGCTATGGGAAATTTTCCATGATTTTACAAAGTATTATACTGTTACCTTTGTCTTATTCTTTAGAGTAACCACCCCCAGCCCCCCACCCCCAGGTGATTAATTGCAGTGCTATACAGTCATTGCTTAAATAATATTTCTTTGGCTGCCTAATCATATTAAGAACTCCAAATGTAACTAAATACAGGTGTTGGAAAGTAAGGGGGAAATGGAGGCACAGAAAAAGAGTAAGTGGGAGCCCATCCCTACCTGCAATTCAGTTCATTTTTTAGTATCCAGCTCTGTAGGCAAAAAAAAAAAAATAACTCATACTGCCATTACCCCTCCTGACTTGTCCATATTATATAATATAGCTAATATGTTTCAGAGCAGAATTTCAACTCAGCTATTTTTTCTGACAAAACTACCCCTTTTCTGTCCACTGTGCCATGTAACCTTTCAAACAGAATATACTGAGCATATTTTAACCTTGTATTCATCCTTTGAAACTGTTATTATGAACACTGATTTATTGAATATCTATTAATGTATATAAAGTAATGGAATGAGAAATATTAAAAGATAGATAGATAGATAGATAGATAAGATATAGATATAAAGAATATTTGAATCCAAGAAGGGGACTTGAGACTTGCAAAGGTAACTGGATTACAGTGTTTGGTACAGCATTGACTTTGTATTTTGTAGTATATTACTTCTCCCATACTGTTGAGTTGAATAGACAAGTTTTCCCTTATGATAAAAATCATAGGATTTAGAGTTGAAAGACACATTGGTGATCTTCTCTTATAGATGAGTTTACTGAGAACCATTGTCCAGAGGTAAAAAATAAATGTAACTAATATTTGAATTAAGTATTCTTTAGTAGAATTGAAGAATTTGAGTGTTGGAAGGTTTCTTTGCAGCCATCTGGCCCAATCTGTTTAAGAAAAGAATCACCATTATAAAAAAACAAACAAACTGATGAATTTGCCTAGCCTCTTCTTAAAGACCACTACCACCTTAAGGCAAACTTTGGACATCTGTAAGTGTTAGGAGTTTTTCTTACCTTAAAGAGGTCTTAATTGACTCCTTTGCCACTTCAACCCATCATTCCTGATTCTGCCCTCTGGGGCCAAATGGAGTAAATACTTCTTTGAGCTAACAGTTCTCCAGACAATTTTCAAGCCACCCCTTTCCTCCCTGCCCTCTAAGTTATCTTTTTGAAGCTAGATTACCCCATCCCTGGTGTGACTGAATTTTTAACTCCAGGTTTATCCAAATTCTCTCAGTTCTTCCTGATCTCAAGACCTGCTTGCAGCTTAAAGACCAGCTTAAGAACAGCTTAAAATCCTCGAGCTGTGGTCTATCATAAGAAAAACTTTTTTATATTGTACTGCTTCTCAGAATAGCTATAATATTTTATAAAGTCTGTTTTTTATCTTATTTCTTCCTTAGCTGTCAACTGATACTTCTCCTAAGCCTACCTTTGTTCTCCTTGCTGATTTTTGCTGCTTTTGTGTAGTATGTAATTAGAAATCAAATAAATAAGCATATTAAATTTCTGTATTAAGAGTTATTATTTGATTCTGAGTGAATCTATGGACTTTCCTGTGTTTAAAGTAAGGACTGTCAATGCCTAGGTTTTGTCGAAGGCATTGTGGTACAGAGCAAAGGACACTAACTTTAGAGTCAGAAAACCTGGGTTCATCTCTTGCCTCCTGCCACTTAACCTATGTCTCATTGGACAAATCTTTTAATCTCTTTGTGTTGGTTTTCTCATGTGATAAAATCATATTCAACTAAGGGTTGCTGTTGGTCTCTTTCAGCTCTAGATTTTTTGATCACATAAATGTTAAGAATACTTGATTATGTTCAAAGAAAGTGATGGTACCAGTTAGTCTGAATAAGTGAGGTATTTTTCTAAGCTGTAGAACTTCTTTTATAGTTATATGGTGTGCCCCCAAAGTTTTAGTATCATTTTAAACTTTAATAACGTAAAATTGCACCAAGACTTTTGGGATACCCTGTATTGTTTATGTCTAATTTATTTATACTACAAGGAATAGGATAATATTTACATAGTAATCCCTATGCAGATAAAAACAACATACATAGCTTTAAAGTTTATACCTGTGAAGTATAAAAGACTCATAATCAAAATCATTGGAGCAGGGGCAGCTGGGGGGCACAGTGGATAAAGCACCGGCCCTGAAGTCAGGAGTACCTGGGTTCAACGGTCTCAGGCACTTAATAATTACCTAGCTATGTGGCTTTGGGCAAGCCACTTAACCCCATTTGCCTTGCAAAATCCTTAAAAAAAAATCATTGGAACCAATATTTGCACCTCACTTTTTCCATCCTAAATGTAATGACCTCTGAGACCAAGGTCAAGTGAATGAATTGATTTATGAAATATATTGGACAATCAGAAACATTGCTATAGCTAATGATACAGTATAGTTTGGGGAATGATCCTTAATAGGATTATAAGGAAAGAGTAAAGACTTTAAAAGGATTTATTTTTATACATAGTTATGAGTTTGACAAGGTATATTGGATAGAAGTGATTGGAAGTAAAAACTTAGGCAAAATTATATTGAATATTATGATGGGGGAATCAGACATTGCATCAGACAACAGCAAAAATGATCATGAAAGTAAGGAGAGATAATCTAGTTCTTTGGGATGATATTTTTGTTAAATCTGATAATCTTTATGAGGCTATTAATTTTTAAAGTAGTTGCTACGGATTTTGATTCCATTTAAGATTATGAATACTTCCTTAAGATTATTACTGGAGCAGCTAGATGGAGCAGTAGATAAAGCACTGGCCCTGGAATCAGGAGTACCTGGGTTCAAATCCAGTCTCAGACACTTAATAATTACCTAGCTGTGTGTCCTTGGGCAAGCCTCTTAACCCCATTTGCCTTGCAAAAAAAACTTTGAAAAAAAGATTATTACTAAATGAACATTGTTAATCACTTCTTTCCTCGTTCTTTTTTACCATTTGTAGACCTTCAAGTTACTCTCCCAAAATATTCAATAACCTTTAATCAATCATATCCTTTTTCCTCTTCTCCCTTAGGAGAGTTTTTTATCCTCTTTGGTAACAAAAAAAAAATCAGCAAAAACAACTAACATACTGACATAGTCTGACAATATATGTAGCATTCTGCCACAATAGTTCTCTACCACATTGCTGAGACTTAAGAATATACTTCCTCTGAATTTAATTTTTTTAAGGACATTTAATAAGTTCCTGATAGGTGTAAAACATTTTAATTAAGCTCTAGGGAAAGATAAAAATTTATTCTCAAAGTGTGTCTTTGTTGGAAGTATACTTCTATTCTTATAATATGCTCACCTGTATTCACATAATGTAAGGATAGAGAATGATAGGGACAAAGAAGACAAGACAACAAAATTAGAAATGGGAACGAAAAATTTACACTGAGGTCTATCAGTGATCTTGTGGAATGGAGTAAATGTCACTTCAGCTGAGCCTTGGAGAAAGAAAAGTATTGAAAAAAGACAGCATGAAGAAGTTGTGTCAGTAATTTTATTTTCTGTGCGCTAGAGCTGGGGCAGGTAATGGCCAGCCCACTGGACTTATACAGCCTGTGAAATCATTTGTTCTGATGCTCCAAAGACAAGGGCAGGATTCAAAATTCAGTAAATCTAGATGCTTTTAGGGTTGAATTTATTCTGTTTTTACCAAATATAATGGGCTAATTTTTAAATTTTTAAATTTTGACCTGTGGTAGGAAAAAAGATTCCCCACCCCTGCTTAGAAGAGGAAGGAGAAAGGGCATGGCCATATTTGTGTTTTTACTTGGGGAGTAGAAGAGAGATTGGAGGCGTAGAGACAATATAGAAAGAGGATAAATGTCTGAAATATTAGTCAAATATTTCTTAAGTATCTACTTGTAGTTTATTAACCACTGAGATACAAAATAAATGAACAAAATGAAAGAGAGAATTATTTTGGAACTAAGCTTAACATATGATTAGATATGAGGGTGGTGGGGAGAATAAGAGACAGTTCTGAAGTTTTGCACCAACGGAACAAGAAAATGAATATACAATATTTAAAAGAATTTAGTGGAATGATGATGAATTCCATTTTGGATTTTGTTTAGTTTGTGGTGGTTTCTATAGGTAGATCTGTCCAGGGGGGGTATGTAGGACAAGAATTTAGCAGAGAAATTAGGACTTGTTATTTGAATTTGATAGTCATCTGTTAAAAATGCAGGTTGCTTTCCTTAAAGCTGATGAGATTATGGAGGGAAAGATTGTAAGGAATTAAGAGACTGCAAACATACCCACATTTTGGAGATAAAAATGATATACCAACAAAGAACTCTAAAGAGGAATGGCCAGAAAGATTAGTGTACCAAAGGAGAATAATATTTTAGAAAACAAATGTAGAGAGAAATTATCCAAAAGGACATGACTAATAAACAGCAATTTCATGGAGAGTGGTGTTGTAGAAAAAAACCATGAGATAATTGCAATCACTGATAATTTTTGATATGAGTATGGTTTGGGTGGAAACCATATGCAAGAGGTTAAAGGGTAAAAGTGTTGAACTAATAGCAAAAGAATATTAAGAGACTAATGATTGATAGGGCTGGTTTTTTGAAGAAAACAGACATAAACAATCAATAAGAAAGACAGGTGACTTACACTTTTTTAATTTCCAGCTAAGGGAGTATGTAACATGCAAATGAAGAAGATATTGCAGAATAAATTGGAGAGTATCATTTGAGGGAGGGTAATAGCATTAGGGGGAGATCACAAATAGTTTTCTTTAAAATCTTGAATTTTAATTGGGACTTAAAGAAAGTCAAGAAGTAGAAATATAAAGGCAGAGTATTCCAGGCCTAGAGGGGGTGAGCCTGAAATTTTTATATGTATAAAAAATATGACTTCTCCTTTAAATATTTTGAGTTTTTGTTTTTTGAGTTGCCAACCTAATACAGGTATTTGTTAGGTATGGCAGTAGCATTCAGACATGGTAGAGGTGGTGAAAGACTGGAGCTCAGCAGAGAATATGGTCATCTGCATTGAGACAATTCAACCAATGAAAGTAGATAAAGTCACCAAATAAAAAAAGAAATATAAACTAGGGAAGTTAATTGAGGGATACCAGTAGTTAATGGTCATGACATGAATGTCCAGCAGAGGAGACTCAGAAGAGTTCAAATACACAGAAATATAATCCAGGGCATGCTTGTCATTAAAAATGTAAAGAGCAGAAAATTTCTAGAAGAAAGTTTCTTTCCATTGTATTTTGTTGTCGCTTGACCTAATTGTTTTGAAGCTAGATTACCCCATCCCTGGTGTGACTGAATTTTTAACTCCAGGTTTAACCAAATTAAAACTTACTGCATTTTTTTTTTTTTTTGGTATATTGATGCTGCCTGGAGAGAAAAAATAAGTTCTATAGGAATAAAATATAGATCACCAATATGTCATCTTTGTTCCAGTAAGCCTTAAATAATAATATTTAATAACATTAATCATAAAATCTTTTTTTGTAGACTTAATAGTAGATCAATTGAATTTTTTTTTAATTTCAAGTGCTATTGCTAAATTTGAAAATATGTGTGTAATTTATGATTTTCTTAATTTGCAGAGCATGGAGAATATGATCCACAAACTGTCAGACCAGGAAGTAGATATAGTCATGTGCAAGAAGTCCAAGAACGACTTAATTTTCTAAGGTTGGTTTTGAAGTATTAATTTTATTTTCTTTAAAAAACAGATAAGAAATTAGGGATTGATTTCACATTTATTATCTTCCCACATAAAATTAATTGCCCTTTTGTGGTGAAATGTTAAAATTCTATCTTCAAAGAATGTCTTATGTGGAACCTTTGTAATTGCTCATTTTTTGTTTTAAATACATGATAAAAATGGGATTAATTTAAGAATATTAATGTATGATTGATTGTGATGTTTCAGACTGAACATTCCTATGCATATCAATTGCAGAAATAGGAACTTTTGTGGTTAATAGTAGCCTATTAGAGGTTTAGTTTTCTTTCATCATTCTTCCCGAAAAGTGATTTCTGTGTGGGACATTTGCTTCTTAGATTTTATTTTCTCATTCTGTTCATTGACATTGAATATTTGGTTATTTGAATCTGATTAATTGTAAATTGAGTGAATCTAAAAGACAGAATTTAAGATGTTGATATTTAATAGGTTGATTCATTTTTTTAAATTTACTACTTTAAATATGTGTTTTAAACACAAGTGACTTCAATAAAGGGAAGTTTGGTGTTCAAAGTGAAAGAAAAAGAAGAGTCCCAGAATATATGGAGAATGGGTTCTAGC
Source organism: Macrotis lagotis (assembly GCF_037893015.1). Lineage (NCBI taxonomy): Eukaryota > Metazoa > Chordata > Mammalia > Peramelemorphia > Peramelidae > Macrotis > Macrotis lagotis. The sequence goes on along the minus strand of NC_133658.1, from coordinate 515,514,962 downwards.
CTGGTCTTTGTCACTAAATAACTGTACAAACATAGGCAAATCACTTGAACACAGTAAAATAATTTTTATCATACCCATTATGGGGAAACTGGATAGAACACCAACCCTGGAGTCAAGAGGAACTGAGTTCAGTTACTAGCTGTGTGACCTTGGACAAGTCACTTAACTCTGATTACCCTGCATCCAGGGCTATCTCTGGTCATCCTGATTCATGTCTGTCCATTGGACCCAGCTGGCTTTGGAGAAGAGAATGGGACTGGTGACTTAGTACAACACCCCTCTCACTCAAATCTAATTCTTATCTGTCATGGCATCGCATTCCCAGAAGATACAGTCTTTAAGGGGGAAAAAAACAAATATTATCTTCATCATCTATATAATGAGACAGTTAATCTTTATAGGTTAAATAATCTTTTTAGACTTTTCTAGCTTTTTCACTGATTTTGTGAATTTTAGAAATTTTTTAATGAACTGATATTTTCCCCCTACATAAGAATGATTTTTTAAATTGTCAATTATTTCCAAATTAGAATTTTTGTAATAGTCATTTCATTGTTAAGTTATAGCAATATATCAAATTTGTACTTTTTACTATGTAGCTGAGTTGCTTATATGCATCTTTGTAAACTGAAAATAATATTATAATGCGTTAACACCTTACATGTTAAAGATTCATGTTTTTCCCCTTCTTTTGCCCTGTTTAAGTGAAAAGTAGTACTTCTCTATTTACTTATTTAAGATTTATACTGTCCTTGTTTCCAAAGGAACTATCAAATAATATAATAATTATAACAATAAAATAAAACATACCATAAACTAGTTCAAAAGAAAGAGCTTTTAGAGGATTGTGGAATGAGTGGACTACTGCTGAATGAATTTCAGGAAAATTTATAAAATGTCTCCTGCACATTCTTCTGCTACTGTCCTAGTTCAATCAGCCCATCAAAAAGTATTTATTGTTTCTTTTTTTTGCCAGGAATATAAAGAAAAGCAAGAATATTCCCTAGTGTCAAGTAACCCACTCTAATGGAGAACACATATACATAAATAGTTACTTAAAGATATATGCTTAATGGGTGGGAAGTAGCTTTAAAGGGAAAGAAACAGCTGGAAAGTACTCTGTAGATGGCAGTACTTAACTTGAGTCTTGAAGACAACCCACGATTCTCAGAAGGAGAGGTAAAACATTTGAGAGTATTCCAGGCATGAGGCGCATAGCTAGTTGAAAGGAAGAGAGATCCAAATCAAAAATTATGTGTGAGCAGCCACAAGGAATAGTCATATGAAAGAAAACTGAAAAGATAGGAAAAGGCAAAGTGTAGAAGAGTTTTTCAAAAGCCAATGAACTCAATTTTATCCTGGGGAGCTATTGGTGTTTGTTGAGTGACTTGGATTGGGGTGAACATATTAGATATTCACTTCAGGAAAAAAAAACTTTTAATAACTATGTGGAGTGTAGATTGGGGTGAGAAGAGATTTAAGGGAAGGAGTTTTAGTAGATTAGTGGTGAATCAGCAAAAGAAAATAAGGGGAGAATGTTCATCTAGTTAGGAATAGGAATTTGACTGCAATGTCAGCAGAATTTAGAGAAGAATATCTAAAAGAAATTTAGGCTCTCACTGCCTCTTCTGGACTACTGCAGTAATGTTCAAATTGATTTCTTCTCTTTAACTCCTTCATTCACATAGCTGCCAAATTGATGGTCCTTATGCAAATATTTGAACATGTCACTTTCTGCTTCAAAAGTTCTACTCTGGATCACATTGCCTCTGATGTCAAATACTTATTTCTCTGTTTCATATGTAAAGTCCTTCATCATTTCACTCTAAACTTACTGCATAATCTGCTTCATGCTCTTAATTAGTAAAATTGAGCCTCATGTTTTTTCATGTTTCCCATTATGTACCAAATGAATCTTTTCTTGATCTATTTCTGAGTTGTTAAGTCTAGCCCTCTCTTGATATTATTCCAGGATCAAATACAAATATCATGCCTGTTCTTGTCATTCAAAGCCCTTTTTAACCTAACCCCCTCCTAACTTTCCAGTCCTCTTATATTTTATTCCCCTCCATGTACTTCCTGATCTAATAACACTGGCCTCCTGGCTATTCCATGAATAAGACACTCCAACTCTTAGCTCCACATATTTTCTTTAACTGTCTTCAAACCCTCTAGCTCCCATTCCCACCCTTCACTCCCATTAAAATATTCTCCCTCTTCATATATTCCTACACATTCCCCCTGACTTTCTTAAAGTCCCAATTAAAATCCCATTTCCATAGGAAAGCCTTTCCCAACCCCCTCTTAATTCATTTCTTTTCTTCTCTTGATTATTTTTCTCCTTAACCTGAATTTAGCTTATTTGTACATATTTGTTTGTTGTCTCCCTCAGAAAATTGCTTTAACATTATTCCTTAACATGTATGCAAAGGTAAATGGAAGATAAAGAATGGTTAAGTTAAAATTTTAGAAACATTTGAACACATATTAAGCCATCGCAAACGAAAAAAGTCAGGGAATGTGTCATGGTGGAAGGAAAAGATACTTGGAATAGCTTGAAGTGAAAGGTTCAGAGAATGAGGATATCCTATAGGCATGCATAATAGTAGAACTAAAGATTAAGCCTAAATAGGCAGACAGGAGTCAGATTAAGGAGGGACTCAAGTGTTAGATTTTAATTTTTTTTAATGTGTCGTAGCAGCACAAGGAATTCACCAAAGATTTTTGACCAGAGCAGTAATATGAAACTTACTTGGCAATTAAATGGATTATTAACTGGATGAACAAGTAAGGAGAGACTTAACATAGAGTTTTGTCATTGGGAGTGGAAAGGAGGAGGTGATTGTGAGAGTGGTCCAGATAAAATTGATAAGAATTAACAACTTTCTGTGGGTGATGAGATGACACTAAAATCTGTGGATAATTGTATGTGGTGTTATGGTTAACCAACGTGGAAAGGTGATGGACTCTAACATGAATCTTGATAATAATTAGATATTTACTGCTTTGCATTCTTCTGAGAATTTGCGCATATGACTATTCTTATCAAAACCACACTATTTGAAGGCTCTTACATGGCTTTTTGTATGGTTTCAAATTTCTATCTTCACATCAGTGGAAAGAAAATTTGGGGGTATGTGTTTTTCACTATGCGTCCTTGAGGAAGATAATATAGTTTGTCTTGTCAGATAAATAATTTAGGAATAAGAGAATTAAATTCTATATGCACAAATGGTTTAGAAACTGACAATCCAATCAGTGACGAATGTGGGGGGATCTCCAACCTTACAATAAAACTAGTAACTGTTGGTGACCTATATGTCTGCATTACCATCTGTGCAAAATTTTATGGGAATCATCTATAAACAAATTGATTCTCTTGGTAAATTTAGGAACACAAGCTATCATAATTGTTATTCCATCGTGACATCACTTAGTTCATAGGATCAAAGATTTAAAACTAGAAGAGTTTTAGAAGATCATTAAGGTCAATCCTTTCACAGTTGAAATAACTCATACCAGAGTTAACACAACTAACAAACCTTGAACCCAGATCTCTTGAGTCCCATTTTCTTTTCCCTTGTGCATTTGTATCTAATGCAACAAAAATTGTCTTAAGGACTTTCTTCAAGTTAAGACCTTCCCCACCCGCATACACCTAGCCCCCATCCTCCCTCCAAAAATACATAAATGCAAGGCATAAAACAGGGAGATGTAAATGTGCTAAAATTTCCTACCAGTGAAGGTAGAAGGCTAAAAAATACAGAATCCAAGTTTAAGAGGGATTGTCTGGATAAGGACATTTCCAAATATTTCTGCTATCATGGTAATATTGTGGTCATGTTTTATCAAGCTTTTGCTTGGTCTTTGCAGAGGCTCCTGCAATAGATACATAACTTTTGCTTATTTTTGGCCTCACCGTCCACTCAGAAAATTTCATGACAGGCAGTTAGAGGAACAACTTAAAGAGCTTGTTTATTAGAATGTATATTAATGGCAAATAATGGTGGTGGAAAATGGTTTGAGCAAACAAAAGATGAAAGCAAGTCACATTGCTTTTAGGAAAGAAAGAGAGAGACAGACAGACAGACACAGAGAGTTTGAAAAATTAAAGAGCATCACATAAAAATCAATAGTGAGATACATAGATGCTATATGTGAGCAGGCTACAATATATAACAAATGAACTTTGAAGAAGAATACATTTAACAGTGATGTGATCCTGGACCATTTAAGATCTGTTGATACACATAGTCTCCTCATTTATGAAATGGGGATTTGGATATCCCCTACTTCCCTCAATATTTTAAGGTCCAGATAAGATATTAATTGTAAAGCACTTAGCCCATTGTAAGTGCTTTATAAAAGTTACTTCCTGTTTTTAGTGTTTTTGGTACTTTGATCAATGGAACTGAACCCCTAGATTGGCCCTTCCAGATACTGATTTGAAGAAATAAAAAGATGAAATAAAATAGGAACACAAGGATTAAAGGGATAATGGTAAACAATGCAAATTCATTACAAAATTTAGTCAAGTTTGAGTTTTTTTGTTAAAAACAATTAACAAGTATCTTTCAGCAACTGAAGATAAAAAACACTGGATTTTTCATCCTTGCCCTAGAACTTCTGAATTAAGCCCCTGGGAGAGAGTATACTGACATCCATTTAACTTGAGAATTAGACATAAGCCTTTAAGCATGATAAATCTTACAGAAGATAAACTTCTCATTCTGAAAATTGTTTGATGTGATCTTAGAGCAGACCTCAAATATTCTCCTGCTCCCCATTTAATGCTTAATTCAGTTTACAATTCAAATACTAAATAAAAGAAAGGAACCTCCTTAGCTTGACTTTCTTGCCGCTGTTTAATAAAAGCTAATTTTATTTCTGCTTCTGCTATAAAATAATTATTTTGACATAATTTTATTGTAAGCATTTAACTCAGAGGCTAGCATGATATCAATTGCTCATAGCATTGACATTTGAGTTTTTTTGCAAGGCAATGGATTTAAGTTATTTTCCTAAGATTTTCAGCTGGGTAATTACTAAGTGTCTGAGGTCAAATTTGAACTCAGGTCTTTCTGATTCTAGCAGATGCTCTATATACTAAGCCACCTAGTTGCCCTATACAGTATTGACTCTTAAGAAATTTCAGCATTTATTATGAAATTTTATAATTTCATAACTGGATTATGATCATAAAGAAGAAGCAGTATTCTATTGATGTAGTAGATTTTGGTCATCAATAAGTGGCTAAAATTAGAAAACTTATCTGGTTGATACTACTACCACCATTAACGCACTCTCAATGTAAATTATCTCATGTCTTGACAACACAGTGAGAAAGCTAGAATAAGAAGTGTTGTGCTCCATTTTGCAGATGAGGAAATGGAGGGTCATATACCTAAAATGACTTTTTCCCAGATCATTTGCTTCACTCCATGCCCAGTGCTTTATGCACTTCAGTGTTAGCCACCTGAGTTCCACATGGAGAAAAGTTGATTCATTCTGATTAGAAACAAACTACACATAGAGGAAAACTAACTCCAAAGCAAAGCTAAAATATTTTTATTAATGTGTAGAGTAATTTTCCCAGCCCTAACCCTTCCCTGCCCTGATTTAACAAAGACAAAAGAACTAAAGCTGATAATTGTGCATTACTACTGTGGATATTTTTTGCTAATTTTTTTTTTGGGGGGGGGGGTTCAAGGCAATGGGGTTAAGTAATTTGCCCAAGGTCACACAGCTAATAACTTTAAAGTGTCTGAGGTCGGATTTGAACTCAGATACTCCTTACTCCAGGGCCCGTACTCTATCCGCTGTGCCACCTAGCCACTTGTAATGCTTGTCTGCCATTCATAGAAGTTTGTTTTTCATTTTTATCATTTCTACACTTTCAGTATTATTAATGTTTTATCTTTATATGATAAACATTTACAGATTACTTTTGCTTCATGAGAAATTTCTTGCAACAAATTTAAAAGGTTAAGTTTAATTATAGTGGTTTGCTTTGAAAGTTTATGAAGTAATTCACATTTGTAGCACTGCCCTTCTACTTAAAAAAAAACTTAACAAAATTAATTTTTACTCTCCCCTCCCTTTTCCTTTCTGTTAAATGAACAAACAAAATTTCTTTTGAACAACTTGCAAATTCAGGTCAAAGAAAACAATTTCACACAAATTCCGTACCCTAAATCTCTTACTTCTTTGTAATAGAGATCTTACAATAGATCATCCATAATCTTGAATGGCCATTGAATTGATCATAGTTATCACAACTTTCACAGGTATTTATATTTACACTATGGTTTTCGACTGTTTCAGTTCTGCTCATTTTCATTTTTCATTAATTTATAAATGTCAAAATTATTCATTTTTGCAATGTTGATATTGGAGTATAAATTGTTTTGTTTCTGCTCACCTTGCTCCAAATCAGTTTGTAATTTTTTTCCTGTCTTTTTAAAATTCTCTTATTTCATTTTATAATACAATAAGTTTCAAGTTCTATTTTTTTTTAAGGCAATGGGGTTAAGTGGCTTGCCCAAGGCCACACGGCTAGGTAATTATTAAGTGTCTGAGGTCAGATTTGAACCCAGGCACTCCTGACTCCAAGGCCGGTGCTCTATCCACTGCGCCACCTAGCTGCCCCTCAAGTTCTATTTTTATACTACAACTTATCCAACATTCTCAAACTATTAAACATAAAAAGAACTGTTGCGTATTTTTGTAGTTTTTGATCTCTTAGATTTTTTTTATTAAATCTTACTTTCCCTAGAACTAATTTCCCATAGAGCATGGATAGTTTTTAGAAAATGTATACTTGATATAGTAAAGGCTATTTTTAATGACTTTGATATATAATAACTATTTGTGTTTAGAAGCCAACCTTTAGCAACTTCAGGTTTCCAGAATCCTTACCAGTATGGTGAACACCTAAGACTCACTTGTGATCAGGAATACATGAATACTTTCATAACTTTGGGATTCTGGCAGAAAGAGCCCTCCACAATTATGCAGAAGTCTTCAGTTCAGGCTGGGCTCTACTCTTATAACTAAATTCATTTAGCCTTTCTGAGACTGGGCATTCTCATGTGTAAAAATAAAGGTACTTTGGATGGAGGAAAAATTTTTTCCAGCCCTAGATTACTTAGACTAATAGGAAAGGTTTATTGCATTGGGTTAGAATGGAACTCTGTAGCAGAGGTCCCACCCCAGCAATCCAGAAACAGGCCTGAGGGCAACCGAAATAGAGGGGCAGCTGCTTTCTGACCTCTCAGCTCACAGATTGTTTAGGGGTCTGACAACTGATCAGAAAGGGGTCCTTTTGCTGGCACTAGTTCCAAGGTTCTATTGATTCCTGTTACTTGGCTCCAGGTGACAGTTCTGAGTGGCAGGCAAGTCCCAGGATGAGGAGAAAAAATAACACAACAGAATTTGTGGCCATAGGGGAGAGAAAAGAATGCTTGTGGTCACTCACAGACCAGAGTTGCATAAGCCAGAAGAGTAATAAGCACCTATTCTTAGATCATATCACTTTAGAAGAATTGAAAGGTTACAAACCTTTAGAGCAGCACAAAAATCCTGAAGCTTAGGGTAGTACCTTCTTCACTCTGAGAGCAGAGTCCAACTTTTTTTTAATATAAAGCTAAAAGTCAAAAAATAGGCTGGAAAAACAACTAGGTGGCACAGTGGATAGAGCACAAGGCCCTGGAGTCAGGAGGACCTGCGTTCAAATCCAACCTCAGACACTATAATTACCTAGCTGTGTGGCCTTGGGCAAGCCACTTAACCCCATTGCCTTGCAAAACTTTTTTTTAAAATGTGCTAACAATAAAAATTGTACCATAGAATGTTACTCTGGTGATCACAACAATAACTCAGAAGACAATAAACTTAAAACTGCCATATAGGGCAGCTAGGTGGCACAGTGGATAGAGCACCAGCCCTGGAGTCAGGAGTACCTGAGTTCAAATCTGGCCTCAGACATAATAATTACCTAACTGTGTGGTCTTGGGCAAACCACTTAACCCCATTTGCCTTGCAAAAAAAACAAAAAACAAAAATACTGCCATACACAAAGCCTGAGGAAAAAAATATGAATTGGTCTCACTCTCAAAAAGACTTCCTGGGGGCAACTAGGTGGCACAGTGGATAAAGCACCGGCCCTGAAGTCAGGAGTACCTGGGTTCAAATCCAGTCTCAGACACTTAATAATTACCTAGCTGTGTGGCCTTGGGTAAGCCACTTAACCCCATTTGCCTTGCAAAAAAAAAAAACCTTAAAAAAAAGACTTCCTGGAAGAGTTCAAAAAAGTTTTTAAAAATCAAATAAGAGAAGCAGAGGAAAAATTGAGAAAAGAAATAAAAAATATGAAAAAATGTCAGAAATTGGTAAAGGAGACACAAATAATGAAGAAAATAAAATCTTAAATGGATCAAATGCCTATTTGGCACAGTAATCCAATGAAGAGAAAATGAATGCCTTCAAAATCAGAATCTGGTAAATGGAAAAAGATGCACAAAAATTCACTGAAGAGAAAAACTCTAAAAAAGTAGAATTGGCCAAATGGAAAAGGAAGTACAAATACTCCCAGGAAATAATTCTTTAAAAATTAGAGGGGGGGGGGGCACAGTTAGGTTGCACAGTGGTTAGAGCACCAGCCCTGGAGTCAGGAGAACCTGAATTCAAATCTGGCTTCACACACTTAATAATTGCTTAGCTGTGTGACCCTGGGCAAGTCACTCTTAACCTCATTGCCTTAAATAAATAAATTTTTTTAAAAAATTAGAATTCAGTCAGTGGAAGCTAATGACTCCATGACATCAAGAAGCAATAAAATAAAAAGAATGAAGAAAATAGAAGAAAATATGAAATACCTTATTGGAAACTGTCTTGGAAAACATATCAAGTAGAGGTAATTAAAGAACTATTGTACCTCTTGAAAGCCATAATCAAAATAGAGCCTAGACATTTATTTCAAGAAATTATCCAAGAAAACTGTCTTTATAGGTTAGATCAAAAGATAACCTAGAAATTAAAGAACTGCCAATCACCTCCTTAAAGAGATCCCCAAATGAAAACTCATAACAATATTTTAGCCAATTTCAGAGATTCCATGTCAAGGACAAAATATTGTAATCAGCCATAAAGAAACAGTACAATTGTGTAGCCTCAAGGTACCTCAAGATTTATCAGAGAGCTTTAAATATGATATTCCAGACGGGAAAGAAGATGGAATTTTTTACAACCAAGAATCACCTTACTGGGCAAAATTGAGTGTAATCTTTCAGGGGAAAATTAAGCATTCAATGAAATAATGGACTTTGAAGCATTCCCAATGAAAAAGACCAGGGCTGGATAGAAAATGTGACTTTCAAATATAACATGGAAAAGAAGTGTTAAAAAAAAAAAACAGCAGGAAAGAGAAATCATCAGAAATTCAACAAGGTTAAACTATTGACATTTCATTAGAAGATGATACTTGACAGCTCCTAAGAACTTTATCATTATGAGGGCAGTTAGGAGTATACATAAACAGATGGCTTATGTGCGAGTCAATTGTGTCAGGATAGTAACTAAAAAAAATAAAACTAAGGGGTAAGTAGAGGGATATATTATATACTGGAAGGGAAGGGAAGGGAGAGGTGGAAGGGGGTAAATTATCCCACATAAAAGCAGTGTGACAGATTTTACTTTTACGGGGGAATTTAGGTGAGGTGTGGGGAGGATGCTTGAACCTTAATCTCATCATTAATTAATAATAGAAATCTGTCTTACCCTATAGCAAAGTAGGAGGAGAAAAGGGTCTAAAAGGAGGGTCTATTGAGGAAAGTGATGGTCAGAAGCAAAATATTTTAGAGGAGAAACAAGGTGGGGAGAGAGGGGGGGGAAGGATAAAAGAGTAGGATAAATGGGTAAAATGGGAATGGAGGGAAATTAGTACTCTTAACAATTAAAAAAAAAGTTATAGCATGGATCCCTCAGGCCTAATTGCTCAAAAATGTAGAGAACTGAGTCAGTTTTTTTTTTAAGAAAGCCATTTCCCAATTTATAAAATGATCAAAGCACATGAACAGGCAGTTTTCATTAAGATTACTTAATCAAAACTATGTCATATGAAAAATTCTAAATTACTCTTGATTAGAGAAATTGAAATTAAAATAACTCTGAGGTATCACTATTGAATTGACTAATGATAAATAAAAGGAAAATTACAAAATTTGGAGGGTATGTGCAGAAATTGAAATACCTAATGCTCTCTTGTCATATTGTGAACTGATTGAACCATAATGTAGAGCAGCTTGGAATTATGTCCAGAGGACTATAAACTGCATAACCTTTCATTCAGCAATGCCACTATCCCAAGGAGTTAAAAAGCAAAAAGGAAATAGTCTTACATTCATAAAAATATTCATAGCAGGTGACAAAGAATTTGAAATTTGAGGGAATTCACATCAATTGAGCAATGGCTTTCCAAGTTATGCTCTATGTGATAGAGTGCTGTTGTGCTATTATTATAATAAGTGATGAGCTGGATAATCATGGGAAAACCTGGAGAGAATTATAGGAACTGATGCAAAGTGAAGTGAGCAGAACCAGTAGCAACAGCAATATTGTTTGATAGTCCGCTGAGAATATTTTAGCTATTCTAGCAATGCACCGATCCATTTTTGAAAGATTTATAATGAAATGTTATCAATCTCCAGAGAAAGGCCTGATGGAGTATAAATTCAGATTAAAGCATTTTTAAACTTTATTTTCTTACTCATTTATTTATTTTTAGTTTGTTTTCATTTACAAAATGATATGTAAAGATGTTTTTCGTGAAAAAAACATTGTTTTAAAAATTGGGGAGTACTTGGAAAAATAAAATATTAAATAAACATATCATTTAAAAAATAAAATGAAAGATCATGACCAAAAAAAGGCAATAAAGCATTGTGATAACTTAGGATCCTTCTGAATTTAGAATTCTGTGATTATATAAGTCTGGTCATTTTTAAAAAAATACAGGGAATAGGGGTGTCTAGGTGGTGCAGTAGATAAAGCACCGGCCCTGAAGTCAGGAGTACCTGAGTTCAAATCCGGTCTCAGACACTTAATAATTACCTAGCTGTGTGGCCTTGGGCAAGCCACTTAACCCCATTGGCCTTGCAAAAACCTAAAAAAAAAAAAAATACAGGGAATGAGTATGGGAAAAGTCACCTTCATTTCCTGTTTAATCTAGTTTGCTTTACAGGTCTGAAACAAAGCTTTCCTCAAGGTCATAGACAAATAAAATGCATCTTTTTATTTATGTAAAAATTGAGCTTACTGATATAACAAGTTTTATTATCTGGTTTTCTTGATAACTAAGTTCTTTGGATGATCAAATTACAGTTGTAAAAAGGACAAAAGAGAGATGGGAGGAAGTTCTTCAGGGGAAGAGAGCTTTTACTCGTGAATTTCGCATCACAACGAAGTCTGGGGCCATTAGTATCTCTTATTGGCACAGCTGTTCTATTGTTATAACTTGGCTCTCAAGAAAAGTTTACATTGGGTATGTTCAGAATGCTAGATGAAGTAGGTCAGGAAAAGGCTTAAGTATTTTTTAGGCATATCTTTAATCAAAACTAGTTACGTCTTTTTCTATTAAGAGGGAAATACATTCATTTAACAGCTCCCACTGTATTAAACATTAAACATTCCCACTATATGTCAGGCAGCATACATATTAGTATACAAGGTAATTCAAATTTTGTTTTGAAGTTTAACTTAACTAGAAACCTCAAGTAGTGGTGCTATATAAAATAAGAGCTTTTTAATTTAAAGTGTGAAAAAAGCAAAGGAAGAAAATACTCAGTTTCATATTGTTTTTTTAAGAAGAGTACATATAATGCAGTGCCATGAATATAGTGCATATTCTCAATAAATGTTAACTGGATTGAAGGGAAAATTTTCTGTCTGAACAGTAGGATAATAGCAATTGCTTTTAATTGATTCTACTTAGAATAAATTTGTTTCAGTTAAATTTGAAATATGATTGTGATTGATGTTATAAGTTGATAAGCATCTAACTGGGGCAGTGGATAGGACCCTTCATTTATACTAGCTGTGTGACCTTGGACAACTCATCTAAGTCTGCTTGCCTTAGTTTTCTCAATTGTAAAATTGGAATAATTGAAGTACCTACTTGTCAAGGTTATTGTGAGCTTATAAAGTGCTCAATACATTGTCATATAAATATATAGTTCTTTCTCTACCCCCTTCAAAACTCCCCTCCCCCTGGTATATTTTGGTTTGATATTCTTTTTAGTCTATGGGTATTTTCATGTATGAGGTATTAATTACTGTTTTCTTGTCTATTTTTTTCAAGATTTTTATTGAAGGATGGTCAACTATGGCTGTGTGCTCCTCAGGCAAAGCAAATTTGGAAATGTTTAGCTGAAAATGCAGTTTACCTTTGTGATCGTGAAGCCTGTTTCAAGTGGTATTCCAAATTGATGGGAGATGAACCAGATCTAGATCCTGACATTAATAAAGACTTCTTTGAAAATAATGTGCTTCAGCTTGATCCTTCCCTATTAACAGAAAATGGAATGAAATGTTTTGAGCGTTTCTTCAAAGCTGTGAACTGTCGAGAAGGGAAATTAGTAGCAAAAAGGCGAGCCTATATGATGGATGATTTGGAGTTAATCGGTTTAGATTACCTTTGGAGGGTAAGTATAGAATTGTAAGTGAATGCAACTCTTTTAGCACTTTTTCTTCTATTTTCTTCAATTTCACTGTTTTTTATCATAATTTGACAAAAATACCAAAATTGTTTTCCATTGTTCAGAGTTGTCCATTCCCCCACCCCCCACTATGTGCTCTTATGATTGAAATACTTTCCCTTTCTTTCTCTAACCACTACTGGAGGGACCAAGTAAATAAGGTGTTTTGAAGTATTTAATGCAATATCCTGTTTATGTCAACCATTATGATGGTCTTGTAAAGAAAGTTGTGTTTTGGACAATTTTATTGTTAGTATTCCATGTGTTATCAGAGTTGTATTATTTTAGTGTTAAATAGAAACTTCAATAAATTAAGACAGGAGCTTTATTCAGTTGAAGTTTAATCTCTAAGTTAGAAATGACTGTATGATGAAGAAATATAAATGACACTCTCAAAATGCTAAGCTGATTATTCTTGACAAACTTATGTATGGTTATTTATTTACTCTTCCTTGATGAGAGTTGATTTTGATTACTATCTGAACTGAACACTTGGCTACTAAGAAATTAATAATCATCAAAGTGAAGAATAAAGAGGAAAGCACCTTTTTTCTTTGTCATTAAACAAATTATATTTTTTTCTACTCTTGTTTTAGATGATTCTCATTTTACTTGATTGGCTAAGCATCTTCTTTAAATGGAAGCAGTCTAGTGCACTACTTGCTTATCAGAAATCTTTTTATTTTTTCTGCCCTTAAAATTTTACGTTATGAATTTAATTCAACTTAAGTTTAACAAATTAAATCAAATTGTTTTTGATTAATAAATACTATATATGAAACAACCACAAGATTCATGTAGATTTTAAAACTTGATCAAAATTTGTCTTTAGAATATATTAACACATAAATATTTATGGTTCTAGGTTGTGATTCAGGGAAATGATGACATTGCCAGCAGAGCAATTGACCTCCTTAAGGAGATCTATACTAACCTTGGACCAAGGTTACAAGTTAATCAGGTGAGAATGTTTAGGAGTTAAATATTGGTATTGAGCAGATTTGTCAAAACTTAACAGTTCAGATTTTAAAAAACTTTTTTGCTAATAAATACTTTAGAGTATAATTGTCAGCAGTATGGCATGTATATGGAGTTATTCAAATCTTACCTTTGACATAAACTAGATGTGTAACTCTAGCAAGTCACTTATCCACCTTCTACTCTCAGCCATTAGTGTCAAACTGAGATGGAAACAGCTGCATATTGCTCAGAAAAAAACAACAAATTAATATTAATTGTTATGTCTTATATCTTTATTTTGTTTAATTTTTCCCAATTACATTTTAATCTGGTTAGGAGTACTCACTAATTTGATACCTGCTTTTCCCACAAATTTGAAAACTGTCAGTAAAGAGTTCCCCGTATAAATGGAATCACAAGTCTAATATCAATTTCTATATGATTGTTTAAATTATTTTGACTGTTTTAGTAAAAAATTGGTCTGTGGAAGCCCTAGGAGTAGTATGAGGTAAATTAAGGAAGATTTAATGCATCTTCCTGCTCTTCTATAACTTGGACATTTTCAACTTGTATTTTTCCTATTTCTAATCATTTACAGCATTTCTAAATAAAGTCATTGTTTTTGTGTTTCTTTCATACTTTGTTCTTCGGAATGTAATACATAACTTTGTGTGATGATCATAAGAACAAATTACTCATTTATTAAAACCTGAAGGTACATAGCTCCCTTTAAGTCTTGGATTCACTTCCAATTTTTGATGCCTACGAATGTAAACCTTTAAAAAATAAATGTGTTAAGTAAAAGTTTTCCTTATCAGTGAAGTATGTTGACCATACTGTGATCTTTGATAAAATTTCCATAATGTATGCAAGTCTTAGTTGCCAAATTTTCATCTTCTAAGTATAAAAGTTGAGATAATAGAAATTATATGAAGTTATCATAATAACCTGTTATTGGTAAAGATGATCTTAAAAAGTTTCTTTTCTAAGTATATTTTTAGTGTTAGATTATTTTCCTCTCAATTGCTTCCAAGAAAAATAGTTTTAAAAGGAGAAATAAATTGTGTTTCATTAGATTTCTATTTAGTGTACTTATATGGGAAATCTTTAAACGAGAAATTATGACGTTTCATTGTAACGCCTGATTTGCAAGTAATTCATTCAGTGCAATTGAGGTAAGTCATTTTAGGAAAATAGGTGGCAGGATGGACAGAGTGTTGGATCTAAAATCAAGAAGCCTAGATTTCAAATTATATGTGAGCCTGGGCTATTCACTTAACATCTATCTTAATAAAATGGTGATACTAGGATGACTTTACAAGTTTATTGTAAGGGTCTAATGGGATAATAGAAATAAAGCAATCTGTTACTTTAAATAATGCTAACCATCTTCTCTATCTCCCCCCCCCCCCCCCCGCCCCACTTCATCTTCTTCATTTGTAGAATTAAGGGTATTTGATTAGAGGACATCTTGAAGTGCTTTTCAATTCTAATATTCCACAATACTAAGTAAATATTATTTATTTAAATTTAAAGTCAGCAGCTTTAACCAGGTTGATTTGGGCATTTTTCTTTAGGTAGCAATCCATGAAGACTTCATTCAATCCTGTTTTGATCGCCTGAAAGCCTCCTATGATACATTATGTGTTTTGGATGGTGACAAAGACAGCATTAATTGTGCACGACAGGAGGCAATACGAATGGTGCGAGTATTGACTGTTTTAAGGGAATATATAAATGAATGTGACAGTGATTATCATGAAGAAAGAACAATTCTACCTATGTCAAGGTTTGTGAGACCATGTGAACTATTAGTTTTGTACTGATTATATATTTTAAAATTTTTTATTGGTTAACTGCAGAAAATTAAGCCAGGAAAAGTTAAATAGCAGTTTTTCAATTTTTCTATTTTTTAGCATAGTTAAGAAAAATATATTTTCAAATTTCAAGGCTTTTCAGTTTAGAGTATCAAGAAATAGTTAAAACTCGTGTGCTGTTTCCTGCCTTGATACTTTTTACGGGGAGGAGACCTCTTATTTTAATTTTTTGTAGTTTAATTTTGGGGGTGTTAGATTAAGTACCTATCTCCCTCCCTCCCTACCCCACATTAGAGAAGGCCATCATCTCAGCATCTTCCTTCATTAGTACTTACTTAATAGCTGATTTGATTACTTAAGATACTCAGAATAACATAGTTGTTTACAGTTGCTCTTCAAGCAGTATTGCTATTTTTGGATTCAGCATTCTCTTGGTTCTGTTCATTTCACTTTTCATTATTTCATTCAAGTCTTTTACAGTTTTTCTAAAAATCAACCTGCTCATCATTTCTTATAGAACTGTACTGTTTCATTACAATCATATACCACAACTTGTTCAGCCATTCTCCATCTGATAGGCATTCCCTTAATTCCCATTTCTTTGCTATCAAAAGTTGATCTGGTATATACATTTTAGGATATATAGGTTCTTTTTCTTTGACCCTAATCATCTTTGGAAATAGACCTGGTAGTGATATTGCAGAGTCAAAGATTATAACCAATTTAATAACTCTTTGGGCATAATTCCAGATTGCTCTCCAAAATTATTAAATCTATTTCACAGTACCACTGACAATGAATCTGTTTCCCAGTTTTTCAACATTGCCTCCAACATTTATCACTTAACTCTCATTTTAAACAATCTAATAAGTGTAAAATGATGTCTTGGAGTTATTTTAGTTTACATTACTTTAATTGATAATATTTAGAGAATTTTTTATGTGACTTTTTGATCATTTATCAATTGGGGAATGACTCATAATCTTATCAGTTTAGCAGAGTTCTGCATATTTGAAATGTGAGATCTTGTCTTTGAAATTGTAAAAATTTTCTCCTAATTTTCTGATTTTCTTTTAATCTTGTCTTCATTGGTTTTATTTGTACTAACCCTTTTTAATGTAATCAGAATTTTTCATTTTACATGTCAGAGTGCTCTTTAGTGTTTACTAATAAATTGTTCTATAAGTCTGGTAGGTAACATGTTCTTTGTTCTTCTGATTTTCTTAAGATCATTACCCTTTATGTCTAGGCTGTATATCCATTTTGGACTTAGCTTGGCAGATGGTATAAAGTGTTTTCCTCTATACTTTTTTTGGGGGGGGGGTTGCAAGGCAAATGGGGTTAAGTGGTTTGCCCAAGGCCACACAGCTAGGGAATTATTAAGTGTCTGAGACTGGATTTGAACCCAGGTATTCTTGACTTCAGGGCCGGTGCTTTGTCCACTGCGCCACCTAGCCACCCCTAATATTTAATTTCTGCCAGTCTGTTTTCTACTTTTCCCAAGTTTTACCAAATAGTGAATTTTTATCCCAGAAGCTTAAATCTTTATATTTGTCAAAAACAAAAACAAAAAAAGCTTACTATAATCATTTATTACAGTATATTATAGATTTCTACTTTTTCTATTTTATAGTCATTACCAGTTAGTTTTGATAATTACTGCCTTATGATATAGTTTAAGATCTAGTAGTGCTAAACCTCCTTCTTTTACATTTTTATTGGTTCTTTTGCTATTCTTTACCCCTTTTTTCCTCTAAATGAATTTTGTTATTTTTTTAACTCAAAATAATTTTTGGTAATTTAATTCATATAACATCAAATAATTATTTAGTTTAGGTCAAATTGTCATCTTATTAATGGACTCTCCCCACCAAAGAATAATTATTATTTCTCCAATTATTTAAATCTGACTTTGTATAAAAAGTATTTTATAATTACGCTTACAGGATCCTGGGGTTTGTCTTGGCAGACATGCTGCCAGTTATTTATTGCTGCCTACAATTATTTTAAATGGGGCATCTATTACTATCTTTTTGGTTGAGTTTTTTTTTTCTGGTAATATACATATATATATGCTGATGATTTTTGTGTATTTTATTCCTGATGGTTTGCTAAACTCATTGTTTCAACTAACTTTTTAGTTTGAACCTTTAGGATTTTCCAAGTATATCATCATATCAATCTGTAAAAAGATAGGTTTTTTAGCTCATTGTCCATTCTAATTCAATTTCTTTTTATTCTCTTATTGCCATTTCTAGCATTTCTAATATAATATTGTTGATAATGGACATCCTTGTTTCACTCCTGATTTTTACTGAGATTTTATTGGGAAGATTTCGATTTTCATTCTCATTACAAAGAATGCTTGTGGGGAGCTAGCTGATACAGTAGATGGAGCATTGCTCTGGAGTCAAGGAAAAATCCTTTGTGTTACACCAATGCTTTTCAAGTATTTTTAATAGGAATGAGTGTTTTATTTGATGAAAAGCTTTTTTTTGCAACTAATGTTGTAATTACATGATTTTTGTTACTTTGTTTTTGACATAATCATTTACGTTATTCCTTATGTTAATCTATCTCTGAATTGTTGGTATGAATTCCACTTAGGCATAGTGTATAATCTTTGTGATGTGTTGTTGTAGTGTCCTAGCTATTATTTGATTTAGGGTTTCTGCATCCATATTCAGTAATGATACTGGTTTTTGCTCTTCCTGGTTTAGGTTTCAACATCATATTTGTTTCATAAAAGGAGCTTGATAAGATTCTTTTGCCTGTTATTCCAAGTTATTTAATATTAAAAATTACTTGGTCTTTAAACATTTGGTAGAATTCACTTGTAAATTCATCTGGTTCTGATTTTATTTCTTAAGAATTTCATTTATGTACAGTTCAATAACTTTTTCTAAAATACATTTTTATATTCTTTTCCTCCCCTGTTAATCTAATACATTTTTAAAAGTATTCTTCCCTTTCATTTCAGTTGTGAAATTTATTAATTGGATAAAATGATTCCTAATAATTGCTTCATTAGTAGTATATTCACCCTGTTTGTTTTTGATATTAGAGTTTTGGGACTTACCCTTTTAGGTTTTTACAAGGCAGATGGGGTTAAGTGGCTTTCCCAAGGCCACACAACTGGGTAATTATTAAGTGTCTGAGGCCAATTTGAACCCAGGTACTCCTGATTCCAGGTCCTGTGCTCTATCCATTGTGCCACTTAGCCGCCCCTCTTCTCCCTTTTTTAAAATGAAATTATATGAGCCAATAGTCTTGTTCATTGGGTTTTTTTCCCCTTTCATAAAACCAACATTAGTTTTATTGATTAATTCAGTGCCATTCTTAAATTCAATTTTATTATTCTCACCCGTCTTTAAACATAATTACCTATAGTCTTATCCTTGGTTCTCTTGCTTTCTTCCATTATACTTCTTTGCATATTTCAACTGGATGCAAATTGTTTTTTCCTCCATCTCTTGACAGTACCTCAAATTCAGCATGTCCTAGACAAAGATTTTCTTTTCCTTTTCTTTCGATTTCCTTTTTTTTTCTATTTAGGGACTCACCATTTTCTTAGTCACCTCATTATGGAAGCTTCCCTTTGGAAGCAGCTGGTGGTGCAATGGATAAAGCACTGGACCTGGAATCAGGAAATCTTCATTCAGATTCAGCCCTCAGCACTTAGTGGATTTGTAACCCTGGGCAAGTTAACTAATCTCCCAGTGCCTCAGTTTCCTCATCTACAAAATGAGTGAAAAATAATACCTACCATGCAGGGTTATTATGTGTTTCAATTGGAATCCTTTCAAAGAACTGAAAACATTGTCCTGCACATATTCGGAGCTTAATAAATGCTTGTTTCCTTCTTCCCCATATTCCATCAGGTATAACTTCAAGTCTATTTTACTGTATTTCCCTATATATTAGGGCAATGTTTTAAGATAACCTTAATTTGGGGGCCTGAGATTTGAAACAAAAACTATTACATAAAATTATTGAACTTCTTACTTTTTGTTATTTAAGTGTAAACTTCAATATTTATACATTTAAGATAAATATCAATGTGTCAGTGGAACATAATTGACTTTTTTTTACAATTTTTTTTTGCCAGATCCTGAAAATACTTCTGAAATTAAGATATTTCTATCTTATTATTTACCTTGAAATGGTATTAAATTTTTTAGAAAAACACCACTCCTGTTGCTTATTGAAAAATAACATGAGAAAACCTGATAAAGCATCTTTTTCTGATTATGTAACCTCCATCTTTTTGTTTGCAGAGCTTTTCGTGGTAAGCACATCACTTTGGTAGTTCGTTTTCCAAATCAAGGCCGGCAGGTAGAAGACTTGGATATCTGGTCTCATACAAATGACACTATTGGTTCAGTACGACGATGCATTCTCAATCGTATTAAGGCTAATAGTGCCCATACAAAAGTAGAGCTATTTATTGGTGGTGAACTGGTGGATCCTGCAGATGATAGGAAGCTAATTGGTCAACTAAACCTAAAAGACAAAACGGTAAGAACAGTTTTCAGATGTAGTAAGAAAATCTGTTGATTATTTTAGAAGAATGAATATTCAGTTTAATGGATCAGTTTTTTAACAGATGTTTGTACTTCTAAATCATGATTTCATTTTTATAGACATAAATATATAAGGTCTATTTTTTTTCTTTTGGAAATATTTTCCTTATCTTTATTTTTTAAAATATATATATATATATATAATATATTTTCAGCTAATTACAGCCAAACTTACACAGATAAGTTCCAATATGCCTTCAAGTCCTGATAGTTCTTCTGATTCATCAACTGGTTCTCCTGGTAACCATGGAAATCATTATAGTGATGGTCCCAATCCAGAGGTAGAAAGCTGTTTGCCTGGAGTGGTGAGTAGAGATAAATTTTTTAAATATTTATTAAGGATGTTACAATGTACAAGGTACTATCTTAAGTTTTCTGCAGGATGCTCAGTACTAAGACACAGCTACTTTTAATATTAGAATATGGAAATATGATATGAAATTAAAAATTTGACAAGCTATACATGTATTCCCCTACCTATAGACTATGCAGGAGGTTTAACTTTTTTTAACTGGTTGTCAATTTAGAATGTCAATGTCTTCCATTAAAAGTGATTAAAATGGTTGATTGTAAGGCCAGCAGGAAAAAGATTTAACTTACAATTAATTCTTTTTTATAATGTACCTATGTATATATTCAAATGTACATAATTTTAAAAATATTTGTGTATATTTTATGTCTCTAATTTATGGAATAAAATGTGCCATAAAAAAAGAATATTAAGTAACCTCATCAGACACAGTGTTCTATTTTATTTCATTGTTCTTGAAAAACTTAGCTTATACTTGCATTAAGGACTAAGACCCATTCCACTCAAGAAACAACATCAGTCCCAAAAGGAAGTGGTCATTCATAGTTGAATTTGTTTTATAAATCAGGTAATTTCTGTACTGGGAAGGAAGTTTAATCCAGTAATATATGGATATTATAAGTCAGTACATGAGCTACTAAGTGTGTACAAGTAAATACAGTAGGAACTGTTTAAAGGAATTCTTATGGACTGAAATAATTTGAATAGGCTTTACTTTGGAAGATTTTAGCTGAGAGTCTTGAAGTATTTGAAAAATACTTTTTTGGTGGGGGAGGTAATTTCTGATAGGGTAAAATTATTAATAAGAATATGAAAGCAGAGTATAAAGTATGATTTCATGGAGAATACTTAATAGACTGATTTAGATATTTTTAAAATCTTTGTTTGGTCCATTTCTGAAATGTCTTTACTTTGAATAAAATAACTTGAATAATAATGTTTGTACATTATTTTATTTTAGATAATGTCAATGCATCCCAGATACATTTCTTTTCTTTGGCAAGTTGCAGACTTGGGTAGTAGCCTAAATATGCCACCCCTGAGAGATGGAGCTCGAGTACTTATGAAGCTTATGCCACCGGGTAAGAAAATTTTTAAATGAGTTTTGGTTAAATAAAATACCAGTTTGATTTGCATGCCATATGTATAGTGAGTGATACACAGGTGAGAAATGTGTTATTCTGTTCCAGTGAAACTTCTTTTTCAGAAATTACATTAAAGCTATTTAGAAGTTTTTTAGTCCTTATTCTCTTTTACTTTTGTAAATTGTCAGTGACTATTTCCTTCTGTTTATTTTCTTCCTTTTGACTGCTTCTATTTCTGTAGACGTTTTCAGTCTTTTCCAGATTTCTAAAACCATTCTCAAAGCTCTCTTCTTAGTCTGCTTCTTTTCTCTGTGTGCAAAAATTTCCTTTGGTATTTTATTCATCCCTACCTTTTCAACAATTGCATATTACTCCCCAATTCATATCTCCAGACTAGAACTTTTTCCAGTGTGACATTCTTAAATTTCTTACTGCTTATAATTTTTTGTCATACTACTTTATTACCTCAAACTCAGCATTTTCAAAGCTCCTCTTAATTTTAACAATAAGTTTAATATTCAGTATTAACCCTTCATTCATACAATAATTCCATCTTTAAAACTTGAATATCATCTTTGATTTTTTTGTTTACTTCTCTTTAATAACCAGTCATTTACAGGGTCCTATCAGTTCTGCCTGTGCAACATTTTTGTATCCCTACCCTTGCCCAGCAGACTGTCACTCCTCTAACTTTTCAGCTTTGCCTCATAATAATTATATTGTTTTAGAAAACTTAATATCTTAAAATTTTATTTCTTTATTAATGCCATGATTCAAAGAAAATAAAAATAAATATAAGTAGTACTCCTATATATGTATCATGTTCTATACTCGATATTTACTGTGTATACCTCATATTTCTTCCTTCTGTTACTTGTACTTTTTTTGTACTATTTCTTTTAATGCTATAAAAATTTTAAAGACTTTTTTAAGTCTTTAAGTCTCTTGCAGTAAATCTTCCTTGAGCCATCTCTATCCCATTCCCATAGTCAGTTATGACCTTCCCTTGTCCACATTCCAGCTTCATAGTCTACTTTGACCATATACCTTTTCTAATATTTTTTTATTTGTAATTATTTGAATAAGTTTCTTTCCTTCCTGCTAAATGGTAAACTCTAGAGATCAGGAGATGTTACCTCTCATCCAAACTTTGTAAATTCCCTTTGATTTAGTGCAGTGCTTTGCACACTGTAGACACTTTGTGCTTTGTAAATGTTGGTTGAATTGTTTCCACTCTAGCAAGTCTTTTAGAACTAAGATTAGGATAAATGATAACACTGACTCAAGAAACTCTTCAATACCAAATTGCTAAGACATACTTTATTATCATGACAACCATATCATCAGTACCATTTATTATTTTAAGGTATGTTGAAAAACACATTAATATCTCATTCCTCGTTTCCTCATTTTACAGATGAGGAATATGAGAAAGACAGAAGTTAAGATACTTTATTAATTATCCAAAGGCATACAACCAGTAAATGTCTGAGACCCAAGCCTTCCTGATTTCAGGTCTAATGCTACTAATTCACTTAGCTGCCTGAAAGTGACAAATGAACTTTGCTTCCTGTTTTGTACTTTAGTGTTTCATTTTTTTAATTCTTGGACATAACAGTAGAGCATCCTGTATAATACTCATCAAACTGCTTAAGCTTCCACAGTACTTGGACCCAGTTCTTTCTGTACTTTGGAGGAGAGAGACATGGTACTGAAATACCCTGACCTGATGATCTTAAGCTCTGTCTTTGAACTTTACAGAGGAGCTCCAAGAGCCATTTGTAGAACAAGTTTATCTGGGAAATTGCTATCTCTTATATTTATATATTTTATTTTATACTGAGGGAAGATAACAATTCTTAATGGTAGCATGATGCTAATTTTTTTTATTTTTATATTTTTGTTGAAAAATTAATCTGATTCCTGGATCAAGATAAATTTGTTGAGGTTTGCCTTTTCAATTCCCATGCTTTCCACTCAACTTGTGAAACTCACCATTCTCCTATGTAAGGATCATGAGAAAACCTAAATTAAAAAAAAAAATCTTGTTACTGAATACTAAAACACAGTATCTTTCTAATCTGAAAAGTAATTGGCTACTTTTTCTTTGTGGCTTCCTCCCTCCCTATCAGATTTTCCCTCTGGAGTGAAATATACTTTATTTGCATATTATACTAATTTACTTATAATAGCATATTACTAGGTGGGACTTCAGATAGTGATTTAAGACAGAAAAGAAGTCTTTTGAAACTATTTTCTGGAAGAGCTTATGTCTTTTATGTAGGTCAAAATTATTCTGGCTTTTAAATTGTATATCATTGCATCTTTACGTTACTTATAAATCATGTAATATTTAAGTTAAATTGGAAAATAACCTAATTGTTATGTTAATGATCAGGTCCTTTAAGTTTCTTTCATTATATGAGAAATAAAGTTGACTCACCATTAATTTAATTCAAAATTTTATCCCAATTCTTTTGAACTATACTTTTAATTTCAGATTCTGTATTTTAATTTGAATAGAAAACATACAACTTCTTGAAATTGAGTATATCTTAATGTAAAGTAACATTCACTTTTATCATGGAGTAATAAAACAATAATGGGTTAATTGGAGTATGCCTGATTTAGTAAACTTAAGCCTTCATTCTGTCAAGCAACTTTATCATTTTAGTCAAAAGTCCTACACACAAACCATGCCAAAGGTGAAATAATGATTGGTTTGTTTATTTTTACCATAAAAGGATGTTTTGGTACTTTGCTCTAATTTTCCCTTTGATTTTATATTTTCCATTACAAATTCTCTCTTCTTCCAGCCCTTTCCCCATCCATTGAGAAGGCAAGAACATCACTTTACATATGAAGCCATGGAAAACATATTTCCTTATTAATCTAGAATATGTATTTCTTAATTGCCTGCTATGTACAAGGCATTGTATTAGGCATTTGGGAAAATGGAGGAGAAAAAGCTTTTATTAAGCTTTTGCCATTGTACTGGATATTGTGTTAGGTGTTTTGCAAATATTGTCTCTGTGGATCATCACTGCAATCCTGGAAGATGAGTATTGTTATTATCCCTGTTCCATAGTTCTCTAAAAGAGGTTAAGTGACTTGCTTAGTGTCATGTTAGACGTAGGACAGATTTGAACTCAGGTCTTCCTGACTCCAGCCCCAGGATTGTATGTACAATGCCACCAAGACATACATTATATGTGTGTGTGCTGTCTGTGTATGTATATATATGTGTGTGCAAACATAGTATTATTTCATCAATATAAAGTTAATAAATATATGCAACATAGTAGATGAGGAGGGGAAGACACTAGCATCTGGAAAAACTTCATGAATAAAGCATTGCCTTGGGGGCAGTTAGGTGGCGCAGTGGATAGAGCACCGGCCCTGGACTCAGGAAGACCTGAGTTCAAATTTGGCCTCAGACACTTAATAATTGCTTAGTTGTGCGATCTTGAGCAAGTCACTTTAATCCTATTGACTTAAATAAAAAAGTATTGCCTGAGCTATGGGAGAAAGGGACTCTTTGGAAAGAGACTCTAAGAAGGTGGGGTGTGCCAGGTGTGGGGGGCAGCCTGTGTACAGATCAAAGACATGGAAGAGAGAGCTTTATGAATAAAGAATAGAGGGGACACTGTTTTGTTTGAGTTCCACTGGTCAAGAGGAAATAATGAAGTTCAAAGGCAAGAATCATGTAGGATTTTTATACTCCAATTTTTTAAATTTAATTTAATTTTTTTGTTTTGGTTTTTTCAAGGCAGTACTACACCACCTAGCTGCCCCTCATGTTGGATTTTTTTTTTTTAGTTTTTTGCTAGGCAGTGGGGTTAAGTGACTTGCCCAAGGCCACAAAGCTAGGTAATTATTAAGTGTCTGAGGCCGAATTTGAACTCAGGTACTCCTGACTCCAGGGCCGGTGCTCTATCCACTGCGCCACCTAGCTGCCCCTCATGTAGGATTTTTAAAGCTAAACAAGAGGAATTCATATTTGATTCTATGGACTATAGGGAACCCCTGCATTTAATCACTTAGGGTAATGACATGATTATGAAACATTACTTTGGAAACAGTATGTAGAGCAAACTGGAAAGGTGAGAGACTTGAGAAAGACTCGTTAGGAGAATCTTTTGAAATAATTGGTCTTAAGTGATAGAGTCCAAGAAATGTAAAGATAGAAACAATGAGATTTGGCAGCTGATTTGTATGAGGGGTGAAAAAGAGTGAGGAATTAGACAAAATTACTGAAATCATAAGCTTGTAATATGTGTGTAGAATGATGGTAGTACTATTTGACTGAATTAGGCAAGTTTGGAAAAGAAGAGGATTTAAGGATGAAACAATAACAAGTTCTGCTTTAGCCATATTTAATTGAAAATATATCCAGGAAATTCAGTTTGGAATAATGTCCAATAGATATTTGCTATGTTGGAGCTAAAAATCTGGGGGGATAGACAGGGGCTATATGTGTAAAGAAGTGGTTTGTTTAAATAATGTGTTAAAACTTCTTTTTCTTCTTCTTTAAAAGTTCCTCAGAAGTCATGAAATGAAACTCCTAGGATAACTGACTTTGACTTTTTTCTCATTGCATAAATAGTATGAAAACTATCTTATCCATCTGGAGCAATGTAGAATATTTTTTCTAGACTAGATTGTTCTTTTGGTAGAAACTAGAAGTGAGCTCAGGGAATAGATTTAGAGTAGCAACTCTAGAAAATTCTTCTCTCTTTTTTTCCTCTCAAAGTAAAATAGATCTTTGACAATAATTATGTAACAAGTTTTTCTTCCTTTCAGTGTAACTATTGATATATATATATATACACACACACATAATATATATATATATAGAATTTTTTTACTTTATTAGAACTGCTTTGTAATAAGGGAATATGATATATAATGTATGTGTAGCAGCAGTAGAGGAGTTTTTCTAGTGCTTGTTAAATGATGAATAATCTTTGTCATTACTTGATTATTGATTTATTGGTATTTAAACCATGTTGTTTTCATATAGAAACACCAAATCTTTTTTGTAAGAAGGGACTACTTATTATTTATTTCCTTTTAGTTTTTTATCATAAAGGATGGAAAAGGAAGGAAAACGGGGTAGGGTGAGAATGGAGATGGTTCCTGAAAATTATAGCTGAAATATTGGAAATTCTTATGTTAATAGTATCTTAAGTAAGGTTAGAAAACTTGTGTATATTTTTCTTTTTTGAAAAAAAAATCACATTGATACCTAAAGAAAAAAAAATTATGTTTCTGTATCATTTGATGCCTTAAATTGTGCTTTACATTTGATTCTTAGAACAACCCTGTGAGGTAGGTATTATCCCTATTTTACAGATGTGGAAGCTATGTCTGAGGAAAACTAATTGATTTGGCAGCAAAACTCTGATCTTTTTGGCTCAAAGTGTAATGTTTTTCCTGACATGTGACAGGTTTACTTGTCAAACTTAGTTCTTTACCAATACAGAAATTTTGATCTAATAGCTTTGACTTATGATTTTTAGTCTTATAATTTGATGCTAAATATTTTAAGTTAAATCTGTTCATTTTGAATTTTCAGATAATACTACAATTGAAAAATTGAGAGCTATTTGTTTAGATCATGCAAAACTTGGAGAAAGCAGCCTCAGTCCTTCTCTTGACTCACTTTTCTTTGGTCCCTCTGCCTCTCAAGTGCTATATCTAACAGAGGTTTGTAATTTTTTTTCTCATGTTTCTCTTTTAGTCTTCTTTGCCTTTTATTTTAATTAAGTAAAATAATATTGAAAATCTATTTGGAAGACAATTGGAGACAGAAAAATTGAAGAGATTTGTAAAATATATTTCAACACTTGGTTTCTGATGCTCTTTCTGTGTATATCTCTCTCTACATATATGTGTGTGAATGTGTGTATGTATTTATGCATACAAATTTTTTTTTCCCTTTCAGGTAGTTTATGCCTTGTTGATGCCTGCCAATGCACCTCTGGGTGAAGATGCCAGTGACTTTCAGTATAATTTCTTAAAAAGTGGTGGTTTGCCTCTTGTCTTGAGCATGCTAACTAGAAATAATTTCCTGCCAAATGCAGATATGGAAACTCGAAGGGGTGCCTACCTTAATGCTCTTAAAATCGCCAAATTACTGCTAACTGCTGTTGGTTATGGTCATGTTAGAGCTGTGGCAGAAGCTTGTCAACCAGTTGCAGAAGGAACAAATCCCATGTCACCGGTAAAAATAATAAATATGATAATGATAATATGTTGCACTATTGGCATATGAATACAGATGCAATTAAAAATCCTTGAAGTATCTTGAAGTTGAACACAATAACTTGTCAATTCCTTTTGTAAATCTAACTCTCAAAACTTCTTTCCATGGAAGTGGCGCAAGGTGTTTTCATCTTGAGGGTCTTGGTTTTTTTTAACAGATAAATCAGGCTACTCATGATCAAGCAGTGGTGCTACAGAATGCCCTTCAGAACATTCCTAATCCAACATCTGAATGTATGCTTAGAAATGTGGCAATTCGTCTTGCGCAGCAGATATCTGATGAGGTTAGTATTGGCCATAAAAAATCATTTAATTTTTAGTTTGGGAAAATGGGTTTATTAGGGGGGAAAATGTGGCCAGATAATTTAATTTGATTCTCTTTTATTATTTCATTCTCATTATCTTCTATATGCCAACATGAGAAAAACTAAAGCATTTGCTTTTTGTTTGTTTGTTTTTGCAAGGCAGTGGGGTTAAGTGACTTGCCCAAGGCCACACAGCTAGGTAATTATTAAGTATCTGAGACCAGATTTGAACTCAGGTACTCCTGACTCCAGGCCTGGTGCTCTATCCACTGCACCACATAGCCACCCCGAGCATTTGCTGTTAAATCTTTGGTTAAATTTCTGAAAAATTGAAATTTTGTTTTTTTTCTATTGTTTTGAATTCTATTGGTAACTTCATATTGTTTTTGAGGAATTTTCTTATTAAAAGATTACTATATATATATAAATATATATATATATATATATCACATTCCTTTATAGCAATCTCATTTTGCAGATTTTTCCTTAAATTATTTTTTCCTATTCTAAGTAGAAGAGAAATTATTACAGTAATATATCAAATGACAAAAATGAATGTATTCACTTTGATGGCCTTGTAAACTATTTTAGTATTTTTTTTCTATTTTTTCCAGGCATCAAAATACATCCCTGATATCTGTGTAATTCGCGCTGTACAAAAAATTGTCTGGGCATCAGGGTGTGGGTCAGTACAACTGGTGTTTAGCTCAAATGATGATATTAGTAAAATTTATGAGAAGGTAAGAATAAACAAATGTATTTATTTGAAATAAAGCAGTTGCTTTTTGAGGATGTAATTTTTAGCATTTCTTTATTTAAAATATCCAATTACTGTTTATGAAAGAATAACCTGTACATAGGGTTATAATACATTCACAGTAGTTCTCAAGATAATGATGTCCAAATCCCTATTATGAGGAATCACCTTGTTGGAAGGGGGATCCTTTAAGAAGGTGGTCTGCCAAATCAAACAAAAACACACGTGTACACACCCTTTTAAAATAATCAAGAATTTTTTAAATGTCTGCTATCTGCTAGCAGGATGGTTGGTATCCAGTGCAGTGTAGAAGTCATGATGGATAAGTATGAGAAAACAGCTTCAGATTTGATCATTTCTATTTTGCTCACTGTCTCAGAGGTATAGTTGCCAGGCAAGGGCCTTGGACTTTAAGCTTTAACCACTCATTCAACATCTTTCTGTGATCTTGCTGGGAGGATTTTTGGGTAGGGGTCAAAGAGTATTACAGTTAGTAGGACCTATGTGAAAGGGCCAGAAAGCAATATCTTCCTCCCCAAGTGTTGGTGAATTAATACCTTGACTCCCTCACAATTGTTAGCTCCAATGCAAACCTTTTATTTAAACAATAGTTTTTCTGTCATTTTCATTAGTGTTTTTTTTTCTCTAGAGAAATACTGTGATGTTAAGATTCCAGGTATAGTGGGTTCCACTTTCATTGATGGAGACTATATTACTTTATAAATCTTGACATGTTTTACATTTTTCTTGTTCTTTCATTTTTATCATTAAATGATCTTGGCATGAAATCGCTTAATTTTATCTCTTGCCAAGTTAAACCTAT
Organism: Macrotis lagotis; assembly: GCF_037893015.1. Taxonomy (NCBI): domain Eukaryota; kingdom Metazoa; phylum Chordata; class Mammalia; order Peramelemorphia; family Peramelidae; genus Macrotis; species Macrotis lagotis. The sequence goes on along the minus strand of NC_133658.1, from coordinate 515,485,303 downwards.
TTCCTCTGTTTTAAAAACTGAATTGCTCATAATTTACATATAATTTTACATGAGCATTTTATCTAACATTGGCATTGGCCTTTAGAGCCATTTCATTCTGCTTGACAAAGGAAATCAGACATTTTCTGAGTGAGGTCCTTTCTAAGTTCTTTTTACCTCCATTTTGTGAAGATCCATTTCTCACAGTTAATCTACATTAGAAATAGTCATAATTTGCTCTTTGTTCTTTTTTCCACATCCCATTTTCAAACATCAAGAACTTATTTAGATAGATTATCTTTCAGTGATTTTGATTATACTTTGTTCTCTCGTTTTTTAATTTTCAATTTTGTCTTGATTTTGATCTCATTTAATTGTTGATAATTTTATGTATAGATAGTTATTTCAGCATTAGTAACTAATCAATTAAAGTGTAGGTCCATGTTATTTCCTTATTCGATAAACTCCAGTGATTCCCTGTCAGCCTTCAGTATCTTTATATTTTTTTTTTAGGTTTTTGCAAGGCAAATGGGGTTAAGTGGTTTGCCCAGGGCCACACGGCTAGGTCATTATTAAGTGTCTGAGGCCGGATTTGAACTCGGGTACTCCTGACTCCAGGGCTGGTGCTTTATCCACTGTGCCACCTAGCCACCCCTAGCCTTCAGTATCAAATACAAAAATTTCTGTTTGGGGCTCCACATCCTTCTTAACTTAACAGCATCCTGCCTTTCTAGTCTTTTTGTACTTTTCTCAACTCTTAATAAAGTGATTCTGGCTTCCTTGCTTTTTCTTGCACAAGATACTCCCAACTTTTAACTCTTCATTTTCTCTGAATTTTCCCATGCCTGGGATTATATTCATTCTTGTCTCTGCCTCCTAACATCCCTGGGTTCCTTCAAATTTCAGCTAAAATTATTTCTGCAAGAATCCTTTATGCTAGTACTTTCCTTTATTGATTAACTTATATGTAGGAAGTTGTTTGCAGGAGTTCTCTCCCATTAGACTACAAGCTCCAGGAGAGCAGCAACTGTGCCTGGCACCTAGTAAGTGCTTAATGAATGCTAGTTGTTGGAATGGCCATTTTGCTGTCTTTTAAAATAAATGGTTTCATTTTTTGATGAGGTTCTTTGGGGTTCACCATCCCTAGTGCTTCCCCAACACTATTAAACAAAGTTCCTGTGATCCATAATTGTATGACTTCTATTTAATCTGTAGACTTAGGAAGTTATGTTTTCTTAGTCCAGTCATATTTTACAGCATTTTTTTCACCATTTTCCTCTAAACCTATTTTTGCTTTAGTCATTGACTACTAAAGTATATGTTGATCCAATTAGAATAGTTTTCTTCAAACCAAATGTTTCTTGTAATGGTATTTTTTGTTGCCTTCAGACTTGCAACAAAACCAACTCCACCATCTCTTTGATTTGTTTTTCCAAAGAACCATCTTTCTTTCCACAGCAACTTGCTTTTGTCTTAATTATCTTTTATAGCTAGAGTATTGGTGTTGATGTAATTCATTTCCTCTAATAGTGTTTCATTTTGATTGAAACTGGAAAATGATCTCACATTTAGAACCCTTTGTTCTTTTTTTGTTTTTAATGGATTACCATGACCAAAGATTTCAAACATATGAAACCTTCCATTATAATGAGATGTAGTCATCCTTTTCTCCTAAACCTATATAACATAATAGAGCTTAACTGATATTTTATATTCTAGTATCCATAAAGATACTTCCTTGAGTATTATCTTGGTTAGATAACTATCAGTAATGTAGCATTTAATTATATCCCACTGATTATCTTAGACCTGTTTATCTGCATTCTTGATTATATTATCAGCAGATAAGTTTCTCTGAAATATTTTTCTTAAATAAATAGAAATCTTAATCAACCATTCTAGAACCAACCTTTATTGGCTCAAATAGATCTTTTGGATATCTGTAATTGAGTATATTCCATATTCCTCTAGGATTTATTCAAGTTATATACAGAGGAGAGATACTACTTTACTCACCTTTCTGTCTTAATAAGGCTTGTCTACTTGTATCTTTTGTCCTCTGTCTAGGAGATACAATTAAATGACAGGTTTTGGTTGTGTTAATTTTGCTCAACATTGGTTGTTTTTCACTGAAGATAAAACTTAATTTATTTCTCATAGGTTCCTGAACACATAATAGGCACCAAATACTTTGATACTAATTAGGATAGACAGATCAGAAACTATGAGAAAATCTCTTCAGGCAAAGACATGACTCCATGAATTGTAAGGAGATGTTTTCCTAATAAAACTAAAGAGTTACACAAATGATTTTTTAACAAAATTTTCCAAAGATTCCTATCTGTAGATAGAGACCTGAACAAGATGGTGTTTTGTTTGTTTTTAATTGAAAAACAGTTTTTTTGTGTACCATAATATGATAACTTGGGATGGCTAGTTAAACTTACAGTGCTTCTATATTGCCCACAAATTTTCTAAAACCTGACTATGTCTCACCTGTCTCTTCTTGTTACTGTTCCATAATGTTTTGCTTTAGCAGTGTATATTTATCCAAGCTGAACTATTCAGTCATCTTACTTCCCTATATATCTTTACATTTTCAAAGCCTTCTATTTTTGGAAAGAACTCTGTGTTTTTGGTTATTGAATTTCTCCTTTGTTGCAAAACCCCAATATTCTAGGAAGCCTTTAATGACCCTTTTTAAACATACTTCTCCTCAAAATGATTCATCCCTCTTCAGTTTTTCGTTCTGCTCTCTTTGACCCATCCTAGTCTATTTGTAGGAGATACTTAAATGTTTGTTGGGTTCTGAGTATGACCAAAATTTTGTATGTATTCCATTTCTAGATTGTAAGGTTCTTAACAGGAATAACTATTTTTTCTTTTTTGTTGTTTTGTGTCTAGCACAAACCCTTGAGAATGTGGGAACCCCATAAATGTATTTGAAACTGATTTGATATTAATTTAACTGAAGTAATGCTACCATAATATTTTGAAATTTATGTGCTATTTAGGAAAGGATTCACAATTGTTTTTTCATATTTGTATCTGTCTTCTACTCTAATTTAGCCCTTGCCATGTATGCAGATACTTTAAATTGAATTATAAAAATGTTATTCAGGGCAAGTAAAGGTAATCACACCTACTTTCCTCCCTGTCCCCCCCCAAAAAAAATAATTTTCGGGGTGAGGTTATTTGTTTTGGTAAGGTATGTAAATGCTTTAATTTTGAGTGTATATAACTAAAAGATATTTATATTCCTACCTGTATCTCCAAATAATTTCCTCTTTGTAATTTTACAGACAAATGCAGGGAATGAACCAGACATGGAAGATGAACACGTTTGTTGTGAAGCATTGGAAGTGATGACACTATGCTTTGCTTTGATTCCAACAGCCTTAGATGCACTTAGTAAAGAAAAAGCATGGCAGACCTTTATCATTGACCTGCTCTTGCATTGTCATAGCAAGTAAGTATTTTTAAGATAATTAAAATGTATACTTGTATAAATCCAAGGCACACTGCTTAATATCATAGTAATACAAATCCATACACCAGCCCTAGATACCATAGATGCTAGAATTGATTGGTTTTATGACAACTTTACAGCATCATCTAGAAATAACACCAAAAAAAAGATGTCACTTTCACCATAAGGGATTGGAACGCTGAAACAGAAAATCAGAAGATAATAAGAACAAAGGCCCTTGGAGTACAATGAGAGGAGGTAGACATTAATATTAGAGTTTTTTCAAGAAAACTTGCTTGTGATTAAACACATTTCTTTTTCAACAACTCAAAAGGCAGCTCAACACATGGACATCACCTCATGGTCAATATAGACATTATATTGATTATATACCTTGCGGTTAAGGCCAGAGACCTCTCTCCATGAAGTACTAGAGCAGGGAACCTGAAAGGAAAAATCATATGTGGAATAAATAAAACAGATGTCCTGGCTAAGAAGAAAGGATCTGGTGGGCAGTGTCATAAGCTACACAGTAATCAAAAAAGATTAAGACTGGGGCGGCTAGGTGGCGCAGTAGATAGAGCACCAGCCCTGGAGTCAGGAGTACTTGAGTTCAAATCTGGCTTCAGACACTTAATAATTACCTAGATGTGTGGCCCTGGGCAAACCACTTAACCTCATTTGCCTTTCAAAAACCTAAAAAAAAAAAAAAAAAAATTAAGACTGATAAAAGGACTTTAAACTTAGACCATGGTAACTTGGATCAAAAAGTTTTATTGCATCAGAGTACTAACATGTTTAGACCTGTATTTAAAGGAGTCTTATTTTGGGTGGCTAGGTGGCACAGTGGATAGAACACTGGCCCTGGAATCAGGAGTACCTGAGTTCAAATCCGGCTTCAGACACTTAATAATTACTTAGCTCTGTGGCCTTGGGCAAGCCACTTAACCCCATTTTCCTTGCCAAAACCTAAAAAATAAAATAAAGGAAACTATTTTTGAAAGACATTAAAATGGAGGAAATAAGGAGAAATTTTGTGAAGGATGTACCATTTGGAATAAGGTTTAAAGGAAGTTTCCCAATAGGAAGAGTTGAGAAGGAAAGACATAGGTCTTTCAGCCTATGCACAGGTGAGGAATAGGAGGAGCAGGAAGAGGGAAGGATTATGTGGGAAGAATAGCAAGATGACTAGTTTGGTAAGACTGTAAAGAACCAGGAAATAGAGTAATGGTGTATATATATATAATAAAACTAGAAAAAAGTTTTTTGGGGTTGGGATATCAGACTATAAAGGGATTTAAATGTCAAACAGAAACGACCACATTTGATCATGGAGATTACTGAGCAATACATTCAAAACTGCATTAGGAATATCCATTTAGAATTTGTAGTGTAGATGGATATAGAAAGAGTTGAAATCTGCAGTAAGGGTATCGAGATGATGGAGTTCTAAATTAGAATATTGAACAAATGAATAGAGAGAATGATTCATATGGGAGACATGTCATAGAAGTAGAAATGACAAGACAGCAAAGAATTACATATGAGGGGAAGAGAAGAATTAAGGATAATTTCACAAGTATGAACCTGAGTCACCAGAAGGATGGGAACTACCTTGATTGAAAGAGGGAAAAGTAGGGTGTGTTTGAGAAGAAAGGATGAGTTCCATTTGAGTTACCTGTGGCACATGCAGTTTTGAAATGCATCCAATAGGCAACTGGTAATGTGGAGACTGGAATTCAGGTGAAAGCCTAGGGACTGATATGTAGATTTGGGACCTGATATGTAAAGTCTAAGAATCATCTTTAAGATTCTTAGGGATTGCTAATGTCAGAGAAAGAATGTAAAGAGAAAAGAGTATCTTTGAGATAAGAGTAGTCAAACATGTCAAATGCCACAGAAAAGTTAAAGCGGGGAGAGGTTTGTAAAAAAAAGGTAATTAGATGTGGACATTGAGAATTTACTGGTGATTTCGGGGGAAAAAAAACAGTTTCAATTGAATGATCAATTCAATTTTGGTTAGAGGCCAGATTGCAAAATAATGAAAGTAAAGGAAGTAGAGATACAAAATACATTTTGTGCTGAAAGAGCACCAAAATATCATCACTGTGTTGGGGACAAGGTACAGTGTGACTAATTGGCCAATAGGAGCTCAGAAGGCTCTACTATAGGTCAGGCACAAATGAACTGTATAAATGAGTGGCAATGGCTCTAAATTTGAACATGTCACATTTCTTTTGAATTGCTGCAATTCGGGGAGGGGCATAAGAGAACAGAGTAGAAACTAGTAGAAAGAATTAGACTGAATGATTAGGAAGAGGCCCAATTACTGGAAGAAATGGAAGAGGGTGTGATCAAAGTTGCATTGCAAGGGGATTATTTTGGTGAGAAGAGTCAAGTCTTTCAACAGAGACCGAAAAAGAGAAGATAAGATGAGAAAGTTTATGGCAAATGACATTTCATTTTTCATAAAATATTAGTAGAGGTCCTCAGTTGAGGCAAAGGGAATGGATGATGGTGATGGAAGAGGCTTGAGGAAAGAAGAAGCTCAGAGCAGCCTTAGAGGGGAGTGCTATTGAGAATGATTTTGGAAATAGTAAAAGAGTCTTATGCAACTATGGAGGACCAGTTATGATGAGGTAATATTGTTCTATAATCAAGAAGGATAAGAAAGGGAAAAGTTATTGGATCTACCATTAAATAAATGAAAGAATGAATAACTGATTTGTAAAGCAGTTTTCCCTAAATGGTAGAATGGAAGTCTAGAAATATAATAGGAACATAAAGATTTTGTAGTAACATATGTCAACGAAGTGTTTTGGCATTTGAGGAAGGAGATAAACTTCTTCAAGCAAGAAAGTATTGTTTAGGGAGAAATAAAAGGATTGCCTTGATGTCATGAGGACCCTCTTGAATTTTCATTGCATGAATTTTTAATGTACATAATCAAGATAATTGTATGATCCATTCTAGGAGGGAAAGAATTGTAAGAGTAATAATATATTAAAGACTGCAGTTTCTCATGTCACAAATGTCAGTAGTAGAAAAAAGCTTGGGATTTGAAAATCGAATGTTACATTGAATTAAACTGGTTAACTATAGAGATATTAGAAAGAAGGAAAAATTTTAAGTCAGTAGGAATAATGTGCCAAGAAAATAATGGGGTATGAAGAGATTAAAAATTAAAATAAGAACAAAGAATAAGATAAGGTGAGTCATAAGAAAATAAGATAATGATGATTTGTAAGGTCACATAAAGGAGTGTCAGTTTGGATACAAGGAAATGGAATGTTTGTGGGTAATGGTACTATCCAGAGCCAGAGTGTTATCTAGTACTATGTTTGGCTGAAATAAAGTCATGGTGGAAGTCATTGGATTTAAAGAGCCTGAGAAATTGAGAAATTTGGAGTTTGAGTTGTTTGAGTGAGCTTTCACATTAATGTTGATGTCCCCAATGTAAAGGCGGGATTTAAAGAAGAAAGGAAGACCGCAAACCCTGTAATAATCTTTGAGAAAAGGACAATGAATGATCTGCCACCCTTATGTGAATAGAGTAGAAAACTTTAATCTCTGAGTTTTTAGGGAGAAGATATTTGTGATAGGGCAGACAGTCTGAAAGTGAGGGAACGGACAAGTGGTATCCCACTTTTTCCTCATCCGAGACCAGTGTCATTGTTGGGAAGGAGTAAGGAACTATGACTCAAAACTTGGATTATGTTGCAGAGGGTTAGCCACGACTTAAGCATTGCTTCAGGAAAGCCAGGGCTCAGGCAGAGCAAGTTGATATGAAAAATGTGAAAAAAAATACATTAATCTTACTTATTATGGAATGTTATTTCAGAGAACAGTAGAAATGTCAGGACTAAAGTTGGAGAGACACAAAAAGTGTGATATTGGTGAGTGGAGATGCTTTGAGCATGACTGATATTTTTAGGTAGCTTGTAATTCAAAGAAATGAAGATTATACAGAGCAATGTGTATGGAACTTTTTTTTTTTTTACCATTGAGCTATTAGTGGTTGACTAAATAATTGTAATACATTCCCTGAAGAGTAAGTGACCTTTTGAGGCAAAGACTTTGATCGACTGGCCTGCTTCTCAGTAGGTAGCCAGTCAATAAGTCTTTATTAAGTAGCTACTCTGTCAAGAATTATATTAAACTGATGATACAGAAACAAAAATCAAACAGCCCCTGATTCAAGTAGACAACTACTAAAGTGATGTTCCAAAACCTTAAGGCAGACCAAGTCACTTGGTAAACTCCAAGGAGCCTTTCAGTTATCTAAAGCAAATTCATCTTTTTTTTTTTTTTAAATCTCTGTTTCACCAGTGTAACAGATTTCTATTATATCTTGTTACTTGAGATTCAGGTACTCTTTTTTCTGGTGTTCCATCTAATGGTGACTTTGGATTGTATTTAAGGTAGTTATGCTAAATTTAGTACTAGATCCTTAGGAGAGTTAGTGAAAGGTTATTAGCCACACAGAGAAGGTATATCCTTTCTGAATTTGGAAAAAAGCACTGGCTTCCTATTCTGACTTCCAGGATATACAGATTCTCTAGTATTTTTGGTACTCTGAAGTCAGGATCACTGATAAACCAACAGCTTGTGCTCTCCAGTGTCTTTGAGTCATCTTTGTTGGTCTTTTCCTTCACTAATGTGTAGGCTTTCTTACATTTCTTGAATTCCAGCAGTTGCAGATGATGATTCTTTTTATTTCTTCCTTGGAGACTAGCCTGCATTCATGCTATGTCAGTTTCTTAACCTTGTCCCTAAACAAATACCAGGAGGTTCTCACATTGAGACTTGTCAGAACATTTGGTCCATACCTTTGGCAGTGCTTTGATAAAATACTATTTATTCTGAATTTTTTTTTCTCATGAAAAAGATGGTTTCTTTTTTCAAATCAACTATATTTTAAAAATTAGATTCCTCTCAAAATTTAAATGTATTTCTTAAATAAATGGCACCTTGTGAATATAATTGGTAACTTATCTTTTATGAGTCTTACTATTTTGTAAGGTATTTGTGTCAGTATATGATTTAATTTATTACTTTTGAGAAATTACTGGACAGTATTCTTTGATGCTTATCCCTGGATCTCAAAAACTTAACTAGATGCAAATAAATGAAACAAACTGCATATAATATAGTAATTTGTTATTATGATTGCTCATGCAAGCTTTATGGTGGTATATACATCTTAAAACAACTTTAGCAGGAAGAAATTTGACTAATTTCTACAAGATGAATAAATTTTCACTTGTTAGATTGCAGTATAGCACCAGCAACCCACTTTACCTCTATCTAATTCACAAGATTTTGTGAAGAAACCATTTCATAAACCTTTAAAACATTAAACATTTCCATGTTGTTACTTCGTTGCCAAAAACTAAAAGTACTTCTTATATTAAAGGCCTCTGAGCTCCCTTTCAGTTCTAATTCTGGGATCCTATGAACGACAGGAAGACATAAAAAATTGGAAGTGTATTCACAGTAAATAATGACCATAAGGATCACAATACTATCCAAATTAATTTCCAGATTTAGTCTGTACCAAAGTAGCAAAAGATAAAATGGCAAAGTAGACAAAAGAACAACTTTTTTTGAAATTAGTAAAAGATCTTGAATTTCAAGAGAAAAAAATGGAGTAGTATTACAAAATTCACAAAAAGTTTCAGTTTTCAAAACTGTTTTCATTACTCATTACAAAAGAGGAAAATAAATCAGTGGACAGATCAGACAGGAAAGAGCCAGTAGGGAACAAACACAGTCACAGTATTAAACCAAGAACTAAAATGGGGGGAAAAAAGACTTCTAACAAGCTCCTAGTAGGAAACTACTCTTTGCCAGAAGATGGTTTTTGACCATAATAACAACGTAAGCTACAAATTCATGTACAATCTAAAATTTAAAAATATTTTTAAGGGGAAATTTTGTAGGATGACATAATTTGTTCATTGTATGTATTGAACTTTAGATACAACCAAATACCTTAATTTTTTAAAAACTTCTCTGGGAATAGGAAAATAATGTTCTTTCATTAAAAATCTTTTTTTTTCTTTATTTTTTTTTAGGTTTTTGCAAAGCAAATGAGGTTAAGTGGCTTGCCCAAGGCCACACAGCTAGGTAATTATTAAGTGTCTGAGACTGAATTTGAACCCAGGTACTCCTGACTCCCCAGCCAGTGCTTTATCCACTGCGCCACCTAGCCACCCCCCATTAAAAATCCTAATCCAATCTACAGTAGATTGACTGTTAGTTGAATTTACAAAACTCATGAAGTAAAGATTTACTTAGTCCCTTCTATAGACAAGGTGTTGCAAATTTACATTAAATAAAAACAATTCCTCCTTTTGAAGTTAAAACAATCTGTTAGGCAATACAACTTTATAGAAATACATAGGCTAGAAAGCAGACAAAGAAAAGCTATAGATAGAATCCTTTAGGAGAGATTACATAATCATTTACTGTCAGGAAAGTCTCCTTTTCCTATATTGTCTCAGTTAATATGAATCAGGGAAGTCTATATGAGTAAGATGAAAGCACCTCAGGTGAGCCTGGGAGAAAAAAAAAAACAAAATGAAATATTTCACTGGGCAGAGTGAGTTGTTGTAGCCATTGCCATTTATTATAACATGAATTCCAGTTATTCCACCCCATTGCTAGGAGACAACTTTAATTTTCTACAAATTCATCACTTTAATTTTTGAAATGGATCCTTTTTTAAGTATTACTAAACTTAATTTTTATAAGGAAAAACTTTACTTTCTTCCTAATTTATCTTTGTTGTGTTAAAGAATGATTTGCCAAAATCTTTCTTGTGGATTTGAGATCATCTTCCGATTCTTAAACTTTATATGACATTGAAAGTTATCCTGTAATTTCTTTAAAATCAAAAGTATTTTAAGCAGTATAAAATAAAAAAACTGTTCCTTTAAATTTTAGTATATAATTTCATTTGATGAAAAAATGTTCTTTTCTCTTACTTTATAAAGCTGAAACCTAAAACAAAACATTTTCAGTCTGTAAGAATATCACTTTTTAAAAAGCACATAATTGTAAAGTATGATATTGAAGTCAGACTCATTATTGTCAGATATCATAAATATAAAGAAGAAAGCAGGGCGGCTAGGTGGCGCAGTGGATAAAGCACCGGCCCAGGAGTCAGGAGTACCTGGGTTCAAATCTGCTCTCAAACACTTAATAATTACGTAGCTGTGTGGGCTTGGGCAAGCCACTTAACCCCATTTGCCTTGCAAAAACCTTAAAAAAAAAGTAAGAAAACCAAATCTATTCTTTCTGAGTCCAGGAGATCTCAAACATTGAAAATTTTCATATGGTCAAGGGAAAAAGATTGTTATTAGTTTGGAAAGTATCACAACTGTGCTTGACGTCTAAGGATGAGTACACTCTTATGCCTTTCCTTACTAAAAAATTTTTCTTAGCATGGGAAATTCTTACCCTCTTGGTGTAATATATTGTTTATAATTCTTTAAAAAAGAAAATTAAATTCACATGATGGAAATAAAGATCAATTCTGTTTAAGTGATTTTACCTCTTTTAGTGATTTTTTTTTTCCATCAAACTCTTGTATTACTTTCTTAGGCATCTTGGTGGCACAGTGCATCCAGGTCTAGACTTGAAGTCTAGAAGTCAGGAAGACCTGAGTTTGAATTTCGCCTCAGTAGTTCTATGACCCTCTCAAAAGAGTTACCCTTTCAGCATCAATTTCAATTTCTGCATCTGTAGAACAATAATCAAAGCACCTATTCATGGTTGTTGTATGGTTCAAATGAGATATTTGTAAAGTTTTTAAATAATACTACTCATTATTTTCATTTATATTATTGTTAATAGGAAAAAGCTAAGAAAGAGAGGCATTCATTGTACATAGTGGATAGTGGACCAGCTTTGAAGACAAGATCTGTGTTTAAATCGTTCCTCTGCCATCTGCTGGCCATATGACCCCCAAATAAGTCTGGGGACCAGCAATTGAGAAATATTTAACAAAATAAATACTCAGTACTACATAGATAAATATCCATTTGTAATATTCTGAGTCATCTGTTGCTATTTGATTTTAATACTAGTGCTCTAGAAAGTTTTCTAAGACTCCTGAGTTGCAAAGAAGATACCATTTGAGGAGAGGAGAAATCTGTGTGTGTAAGTCATATCTCTAGAAAGTAGCTTTAGTTCAACAAGTCTGGTTAAAAACTATTTATTAGGGGGCGGCTAGGTGGTGTAGTGGATAAAGCACTGGTCCTGGAGTCAGGAGTACCTGGGTTCAAATCCAGTCTCAGACCCTTAATAATTACCTAGCCGTGTGGCCTTGGGCAAGCCACTTAACCCTGTTTGCCTTGCAAAAAAAAAAAACCTTAAAAAATAAATAAATAAAAAACTATTTATTACACATGCTAATGCCCACACAAAACCAAAGAAGAAAGGTGATTGGATAGTTTAACAGTAATTGAAATGAAGTGTGATGAAATGTAATGATTATGAGCACATTAATAGGAGACTCAAGTGTATTAACCTCAAGTCAGTCTGTGTAAGGCTCTATTCATCATTACCTGCCTAACTGGATTAAGGAAAGTGCTTTGTAAACTATCAAGCACTATACAAATGGTAGCAGCTGTTTGCATAATTATTTTGTTCCTCTTATAGGTTATAAACTAGTTTTATGCCTTGATACATGAATTATGTCACTTTACTTCATTGGGACATTTTCTTCATCTGTAAAATTAGCAATGTTAGACTCACTAAAGAATCTTCTGGTTCAAAGGCATATTGATTCTTGTGGCAATGCAGCATTCTTTTGTTTTTCTTCTGGCAGACTTTTATGTCATTAATCCCCCATTAAATTATATACTTAATAAAGCATAAACAGTGCTGTTTTGTCTCCCCAGTATCAGTTTTAAAGAATAGAAGGGGGGTGGCTAGGTGGTGCAGTGGATAAAGCACCAGGCCTGGAGTCAGGAGTACCTGGGTTCAAATCCAATCTCAGACACTTAGTGATTACCTAGCTGTGTGGCCGTGGGCAAGCCACTTAACCCCATTTGTCTTGCAAAAACCTAAAAAAAATAAAGAGTAGAAGGGGGCGGCTAGGTGGTGTTGGGGAGGCTAGGTGACACAGTGAATAGAGCACTGGCCCTGGAGTCAGGAGTACCTGAGTTCAAATCCAACCTCAGACACTTAATAATTTACCTAGCTGTGTGGCCTTGGGCAAGCCACTTTAACCTCATTGCCTAGCAGAAACTAAAAAAAGAAAAGAAAAAAGAGTAGAGGTACTCATAGAAGTTAGTGCTTAACACTAACCCTTTTCGAGATAAGTGGAAGTGTTTTCCAGTATATGGAATGGCTCTGAAAGGAGTTCTGAAAGCACACAGTCATCTTCCCATTCAGGAATATAAATTTAAGTCTTTATAAGAGAAATTTTTCTGATCCAAATAAATTCATATTATAAAACCAAGCATAAAGAAGAGTAATTTTCAAATATAAATCTTTTATAATTTTTGTTGTTAATCAAATAGTAATAATATTTAACACCTGAAAATAAAACATAAAAGGAAAATGAGTTAAGTGAGTTACATTAACTTTTTTTTAACAATTCTTTATCAAGTACAAATTATTACTATTGTTTGAAAATCTTCAAATACTATTTTCCTTTTCAGAACTGTTCGTCAGATGGCACAGGAGCAATTCTTTTTAATGTCTACCAGGTGTTGCATGGGACACAGACCTCTACTTTTCTTCATTACTTTATTATTTACCGTTTTAGGGGTAAGATATTAAATATTTTAATTAAAATTAGTAGCATGTCTACTAATGACATTTGAATTAATAGTAAGTTGGTCATGTTCAAAAAAAAGTGATTCTTTTTAATGTATATACTTTTAGATAGTTTGGTTTAGATTATGTTCAACTCCCAATTTATTCTTGAACTATTACAATTTTGAAGAATTTTATTTAATTAAAATTTAGACCTTATAAAAAAGCAAAATTTGACTTACCTTAAATGAGGAAGTGTTCATTTAAACTCTGATCTATTGTTGACTGACTTTTTTGAAGTGTTTTAGACACCAAGGAAAATGCACACGTTGTGTGTATGTGTGCCATGTGCTCATTGTATTAATATATTGTGCTTTATGTTTCAGAGTACAGCAAGAGAGAGAGCTAAACATTCAGGAGATTATTTTACTTTATTAAGGCATCTTCTAAATTATGCTTACAACAGTAATATTAATGTGCCCAATGCTGAAGTTCTTTTAAATAATGAAATTGATTGGCTTAAAAGGATCAGGGTAAGTTGCAGTGAATAATTTATCATATTACAAGATATAAATAGATCAATTTTGTTCAATCATTTTAGAAGTCCCAGGAAGTGATTAATATTTTCTTTCAGTGGTAGGCAAGAAGGTAAGGTAACTTACAGGTATGTAAAATAAACACAAATTCTGCTAGCTCATGCATAGAAATATCATTTTCTTAAAACACCTTATTTCATTTTTTTCTCCAATATTTTTAACTTCAAAGCAAAAATTATTTCTAAATTTTTAATGATTTATTCTTGACCCCTTATTAAAAAGATCATGGTGCCTAACCAGAAGCTTCTTTATGAACTACCATTTGAACTTTTCTTTTTCATCCAAAAATGTTTGTTTCAGTTTCTGTTCAAATGTTCATTTAAAAGACATTTGAAAATTTTCAGTCGAGGTAAGAAATTCTTATATTGTTTCAAGATTGAATCTCATAACATTGTACACATTAACAACAATATTGTGAGTTGATCAACTATGATGTATGTAGCTCTTCTCAGCAGTTCAGAGATCTAGGGAGATCTATGTAAGACCTATGGATAATATTCACATCTAGAGGAAAAATAAACAAATAAAAACAAAAAAGCCCACAGAATCTGAATGGATGCTATGTTCCTCTTATGTTTTTCCTTCTTATTCCTTGACTTTCTTCTCCCTTGGTCCTAGTTTCTAATGCACAAAATTACTAATATGTAAACATGTTAAACACAAATGTGCATGTATGATTGTTACTTTGAGTAGGGGTATGGGAAGGGAGGGTGGTAGAAAATGCGTAACATGAATATGCAAGTGGATGAATGTTAAAAAAAAACTTTCAAAACATGTAATTGTAAAAGTAAAATAGCAATCTGCAAAAAATGATTGAATCTCATTAAATAATGTGAAACTTTTAGTTTTACGTTACATTATCATCTTGCATAATTAGAATGGAAAAAGGATAAAAATGTCCTAGGCAAATTTTGGGGTCTATTTCAAGGGTGTTTAAAATATGACCAGCAATAATGATGTGATCATCACTTAGATTACTTCCTCCCAGACCTCAAATATATTTCTATAAACACATATTTACTCATCCATTATTTTTCCTGGTATGAAAAATTTAGAATATTTTATCCTTGTATCCCTGCACAGTGCCTTTCCCATAGTGGGTGCTTAATAAATATTGAAGTATGGTTTTTAAAGCATCATCTCAGCAAATTTTTTTAAGCATTATTAACTGCAAATTTAAATTAAAACTCTCCTAATACCTTTTCTGTCTTAGGATGAAGTTAAAAGAACAGGTGAAACAGGGGTGGAAGAGACAATCTTGGAAGGTCACCTTGGTGTAACAAAAGAGTTATTGGCCTTTCAGACTCCTGAAAAGAAATACCATATTGGTTGTGAAAAAGGAGGTGCTAATCTTATTAAAGTAAGTACTACCTTTGTGAGTCTTTTATCTCTCTTAAAGTTGGAAAACTATGTATTCTCTTGGATCTGTTGGGGGATTTAAAAAAACTGCCTTAATTATCTTTGTGTATATGTCTTGAAGGGGGGAGAGTAAGTCTACCTCATTTCAAATATAGATATTTCTTTTTCGAACAGACCTAGGTTTAGGTTTAGTGGAAAGGCATTGGACTTGGAATCCAGAAATTATGGGGTCAAACCCTATCTTGAACTTGCTCTGTGACTCTGGAGCAAAACACTTCATATTTCTGAACCTCAGTTTTGTCATCTATAAAATGGTCTTCAAAAACCCCTTCCAGCTCTAAATCTGTGCTCCTCTGATTTCATACATTTCCTATAAAGAAATCTCTACTACCGGGATAGTACAGCATCTGTTATGCAGTTGACCTGCCAAAAGTTAATACCATTGTGTGTCAAGAGGCATTAATTTAAATTTCATCTTCCTAAACTTTGAGCCAACCCTATTCAGTGTGCCACATTGCCTTTCTTTAGGATCACAAGAGTTTAAATTAAAAATCAACCCTTTAACAAAATATTTTAAATGCAATAGAGGAACTTGCTATTGGAAGGAGTCCTTTGATTAATACTTGGTAATTTGAGTAGCTCCTAACTTAAACTGATTTTAATTTTGGATTCTATAAGAATATATAGTAGCCAGCTTTATCTCATATCATTAATTTATCAACTCATAATAATACTACTGCTTACTTTTCCCTATTTCTCAAATAGTTCAGTAGCTGACTCTTAGTCTTCCTAACCCATATAAATTTTGTTTTTACTTAGGGGTGAAGGGAGACATATATATTAAGGTCCCTTCAAATACCCTTACTTCTCAGCTTAACTTTGACTTTTACAATCTGCAGTCACTCCACTTAGATCTTTTATAGAGATGTTCATATTATGGATCTAATCATCACCAATAAACATTCCACCTTTATAAGTAAAATTCCTCTTTTTGTCTACAATCCACTGTTCTTCATTCTTCCTAAACTCACTCTCTTTCCTCAGCACAGCTTCTGATCACTCCATCCATCTTCTGCATGGTCCATGTCATCCACTTCCTCTAGCTTCACTTTTCTTAACTTCAAAATTTACACACCCTAGTCAATTAGTTTAACTCTATATAAATCTTGCCACCTTGTCCTTTTGCCACATATCCTGTTCCAGACTCCAACCCTGAATTATTACTTTTACCAACTACTTTCTTATGCTTATATGCTGCTGAATTTTGCTGGAGAAATTTAAATGATGGTCCTGATTGTTTCCTCTATTAATTTATTATTCATTCTTATTTAGATGGACAGCTAGAGCTCAATAGATGTAGCACTGAATCTGACATCAGGTAGACTCAAATCCAGTCTCAGATGTTAATTAATGTGACCCTGTACAAGTCACCTTAATTCAGTTTGCCTTAATGGAAATGGCAAGCCAATTCAATATCTAAATGGTCATGAAGAATTGGATATGACCTTCAACCAGAATAGAATTGATCATTCCATTGAAACTGTTTATTCCAGAGTTACCGAGTTTTCATTGGCCACATCCAATGACTTTTTTTTTTCATACTTCTTCCTTTCTGACTTCTCAGCAGCATTTGACACCTTTGTATCCTCTCCTCTCTTCTCTCTTTACACTGTTTCTCTTGTTGATATTAACAGGTCCTACAGGTTCAATCCATCTTTAAGAAAATGACTCAGGTAATTCCAAACCAGTCTCTAGTCTTTGACCTAAGTTCTATTCCCTGCCTATTGGATGCATCTCAAACTGTATGTCCCATAGACAACTCAAATGGAACTCATCATTTCCTCTTTTTATGAACCTCCCTCTTTCAATCAGGATTGTTCCTATCATCTCTTGATGTCCCTACTGCAAATGTCACCTTTTTAACCAAATTCATCCATTTTGAAATTTTGGATGAGTTCAAATTCAGCCCCAGACATCTAATACCTACAGACTTGGACAACTCACAAGAAATGTAGGACTTATTTGGAAGCTTTTGTACATGTGAATTTATACCTTTCACTATATGTTATTGCCATTTTGTCCCATTTAAGAATGCCATGTCAATGTCTGCAAAAGGAAGGGGGATATAAATTTAGAGTTTAATATTTTTAAAAATTAAATCAGTTTAGAAATATTCTATAATAATGTTACGAAGTCCCTCCATATAAAAATACAAACTGAAATAGAACAAAAGCTCTGTTTTTAAAGTGGTACATAAAATGCTAGACTTGGAACCTGAAGAACAATGTTCAAATACCAATTCTTACAAATACTTCCAGTCATGAAAGGTAAGTCCCTAAATCTCACTTTCTTCATCTGTAAAATGAGAGTAAAAATGTCATCACTGATTTCCTTACAATGTTGTAATGAAAGCCCTTTGACAACTTTAAAATAAATCTAGTTGCTATGAAGATCTGCTAAATAATACATAATTTTTAATTTTAAAAACTTTATCAAATTTCTTTTTTAAAACATTTATTACTTTCTTTGACTCCATTTATTAATATTTTTCATTCTTTTTTTACTTTTCAGGAGTTGATTGATGACTTCATCTTTCCTGCATCTAATGTTTACTTACAATATATGAGAAATGGAGAACTGCCAGCTGAGCAGGCCATACCAGTCTGCAGTTCACCAGCTACCATCAATGCTGGTTTTGAGCTTCTTGTAGCATTAGCTGTTGGTTGTGTGAGAAATCTCAAACAGATAGTGGACACATTGACAGAGATGTATTACATAGGTACAGCAATAACTAGTACGTAATACCTTTAAATCATTGGTTATT
This sequence comes from Macrotis lagotis, assembly GCF_037893015.1. Lineage (NCBI taxonomy): Eukaryota > Metazoa > Chordata > Mammalia > Peramelemorphia > Peramelidae > Macrotis > Macrotis lagotis. The sequence continues at coordinate 515,467,305 of NC_133658.1, read as the reverse complement.
TTATTGGACATATAAGTAGAAACTTATGATTTTTTTAATATATTTATATAATTTGTTTATATAATTACTACCATTGTATTAAAAACATTCAAATTTTTCATATTTATGTTTCATGTCATAGGTAACTGACAGTTGAAACAATTTTAATAATGGTAATAATGACTGTGCTATAATAACATTTCAGCTATCTAGAATATAGCCAGTGATTTTAAATAAGCCAAAAAGAAATCTGAGCAAGTAAAATATGTGCCTTGATTTCAAGACAGTAAAGTTCATTTACTCTTCACAATATAAATAGAGGAAAACTCCTGAGGCTTCTGTTTAAGCCTTCTTCACCAAAGTTCCAAGCCCTACAGTTCAGATTGAAAGAATCTTAGTGTTAGAAGGAGCCTTAGTTATTATCTAATCCTGTTCACTCTCTGTTAAAGGGATTTCCTTTGCAGTATTGCTGATAAATGAACATCCATTCTCTTCATAAACAATTTAGTCAAGTCATAAGAGAGACATTGTTACATTTTACTAGCTTTAAAAATTCTCTTAATATTTAGTCACAATGTTTCATTTTGACTCCTCATTAGTTCTCATTTTTCCCTCTGAAATCATGTTACTCAATCTTCCTTTGTGTATTTTAATGTTTTCCCAAATTTCTCAGGATCTCTTTTTCTACTCTTCTTACCTAGTTATCCTTTTGATCTTGCTATAATAAACAAATGCCCCACCATCATGTACATGAACTCTGAAATTCCATTAACTGATTAGAAACTTTTTTTGATTCCTTCTGTCCTCACCACCACCACCTTAAATCTCTCAAATCCTTCAATATTTTACCAAGTCATCACACTTATGCTTGCTACATATGCCTTCCTTCTCATTCTCCTCTTTTTGTTTTTTGACAAAGTTCTTGTCATTTTTTTCCAACATAACATGATCCATTCGCCTGTCAGTGATGACCATGTGATTTTTCTTGACAAAGATACTGGAATGATTTGCCATTTCCTTCTCCCTTGGATTAATGCAGAGTTTAAGTGACTTGCCCAGGGTTACTACTAGTGTCTGAGATTGGATTTGAATTCAGATCTTTCTCAGCTCCCTCTCCATTGAGTCACCTAGCTACCTCTTTACAAAGTTTATTCTCTGCTCTTTTCCAATTCTTTGTTCTTTTGTGTATTTTTCCATCACTCTGGATGATTCCTGCTATCTCTCTGTTTTATTCCTTCTCACTAGCATAAGAATGGACCTATAGGTAGTCTCTAACTGTAATGATTGAGTCAATTCCAAATGTATGTATTCTAATGTTACTAGAACGTCACAAGGAATTCTTTCTACTCACTCAATGGATTCTCTATCCCACTTATCATAGCAACTGTCCAAATCTTCTCATTTCTTCTCCATCTTTTCACCCTACCCCTAGTTCTCTTCCTTCCTCAGCTGAAAAAGCATTCCTTGAAAGGTACCAATGTTCTCAGTGAAAATATCATTCCCTGAAAGCTTGCTTTCTTTCTTTTCTTTATCATATTTTCCTTCATTCCAGGCTCTAATCAAGATGTGGTCCTTTAAGTCCCTTGATCCTAGTCTCTACAATAATCAGACCTTAAAGTGATTTCCCCATTTATTTAATTTTTTAATCTCCCCCATCTATTAATTTCTTCCTGTTGCTTTCCATAATCTGTTCTCCCTCATCATTAAAATATCATTTCTTAGCCATCATCTTTCATCTCTCTTCCTCTTACTTCTCAGCTTGAACTCCCTGAAAGTGTTTCCTCCTTTCTGTCCTCCTGCAGTCTGGTGTCCAGTCTTATCACTAAACTGAAACTGTTATCTCCAAAAGTGACCATTAGTTGTAATGTGCTCTGATTCAGAGGACTTGCTCTCTCCTGGTCCTTCTTTACCATTCTGCAGCCTGTGACACCAACAATCACTTTCTCCTCTTGGATGCCCTTTTTCCATTTCCATTTTAGTCCTCTTTCTTTCTCTTGTACCTGTTTGGTTGTATCTTGTCTATCTCCTTTCTTGGCTCTTCATCTATGTCATGCCCACTAATTCTGAGTATCTCCTACAGGTCTGTCTTGGGCTTTCTTGTCTTTCTACATATTCTTTCTTGGTAACCTATAGGATCAGTTATTTCCATGTAGATTATTTTCAGAACTGTATGTTGATCCTTAGTCTCTGAACTCCAGTCCTACATTATCAACTATCTATTCAGCCTTTCAAATTCAATATTTCCAAAATAATATTCATTATTCTTGGCAGTTTGGTGATGAAGTGAATAATGCACTGGTCCTGGACTCGGGAAGATCTGAGTTCATATCTTGACCTCAGACCCTGGGCTCTTGGGCAAGTTTCTCTTGTTTGTCTTGGTTTCTTCTATTTTAAAATGATGTTAGCACCTCCTTCCTGGGGTTGTGAGAAACAAATGCAATAATTTTAAAGCACTTGGTACAATGTCTGACCCAAATCAAAAATAAGTTATTATTATGATTCAGATGATAATGATGATGATGATTATGATTACTTTTTCCCTTTCCTCCCCCCCCCCCCCGCAGTGTCCTTCAGGTCATCTTGGGCAGCTAGGTGGCACAGTGGGTGGAGCTCTGACTTCAGTCAGAAGGAACTGGGTTCAAATGTGGCCTCAGACACTTACTTGCTGTGTGATCTTGGGCAAGTCACTTAACCTTGTTTGTCTCACATCCAGTGCTGTCCATATTCATCCTGATTCCTATCTGGTCACTGGACCCAGATGGTTTGGGGGAGAAAGTGAGGCTGGTAACTTAGCAGAGCACCCCCCCTCTAAAATCCAGTTCATGTGCTTGTCATGGCATTACCTCCCTGATGTCACTGTCTTCTTCGAGAATGAAAGATAAAACATCAGATTCACCACTGACTCTGGCATTCTCGGCTCCAGTTGCTGATTGTTATTTTTACTTTTAAAATGTGTTTCATCTCCTCTGTTCACACAGCTACCAGATTCTCATCTCTGGGACTACTGCAGTAGTCTCTAATAGGTATTCCTGCGTTAAGTCTTAAACCATTTTAATGCATCCCCTTTAAGTTACCAGGTTAATTTTCCTAAAACCTCAGGTTGAACTTTTCATCCCCAGTTCAATAAAACTCCAATAACTTATTACCTTTAGGATCAAATATATATAAACTCCTTTGGCATTTGCAATTCTTCAAGTCTCCTTTTTTACCTTTCACCTTTCCATTCTTCTTAAATTTTGCTCCTATTCATGAACTCTCCAAATAATCTGACTGATTTGTTTCTCTCACAGTGCTCCATGTTGTGTCATCTTATTTTTGCAATAGCATTTTTTTTTTTTTTTTAGGTTTTTGCTAGGCAGTTGTATTAAGTGGCTTGCCCAAGGCCACACGGCTAGGTAATTATTAAGTGTCTGAGACCGGATTTGAACCCAGGTACTCCTGACTCCAGGGCCGGTGCTTAATCCACTGCGCCACCTAGCTGCCCCCGCAATAGCATTTTCAAGTGCTCGGAATCCCCTGCCTCTTGGAATCTGTGACTTCTTTCAATACTCACCCCAGATGATACCCTTCTGTAAGAGGACTTTCCTTATCTCCCTAGCTACTACAACTTCCCCTTCTAAGTTTTCCTTTTAGCTACTCTATATATCTTGTGTATATCTATTTAGATGTTGTCTCCACCATTAAAATGTAAACTCCTTAAGGGCAGGAGCTGTTTTTGCCTTTCTTTGTGTAGAACTTAATAGAGAATGTTCCAACTTGTATTAGTAAAAAAGACATTTCTTCCTGGCAGTTCTCAAAGCCAGTAAAATTGTAATTCAATAACTAAGAGTCAAGTGAAACACTCAAGTTTTTAAAACAACAGAAAAAGTCACTACAAGAATATGGGGATGAGTAAGATGTAGTTAAATCAACCGTACTTAAGAATAAAATTTTAAGGGCGGCTAGATGGCGCAGTGGATAAAGCACCGGCCCTGGAGTCAGGAGTACCTGGGTTCAAATCCGGTCTCAGACACTTAATAATTACCTAGCCGTGTGGCCTTGGGCAAGCCACTTAACCTCCTTTGCCTTGCAAAAACCTTAAAAAAAAAAATTAGTGGGTTAATTTCCAAACTTAGTAAATCAATAGTAACTATCAAAGAATTAATTTGGTTTTAGGTTTCACAAGTAGTAAACAATGATATAGTCCTACAGTATTCTATTTTGATCAGACACCCCAGATAAATTGTGACTGTTTCTGATAACTTTGTCAGGATTCTTTGATGCTGTTAACTCTAATGGGAATTTGTGTGTTTCATTAGTCTGCATTTCTCTCTTTATATAATTAGTGATGGAGTTTCAGTTAAAGACTTGAGTGACTTGCTTTAAGATTCCCACATTTAGCATTATCAGAGCCTAAATCTGGACCCTGAATCTAAATAACTTTTAATTTATTTTGCCATCGTGGTCTCTGGTATCATTTTTAAAACTTTTTTCCTAAGAACTAAAAGTCATGGAAGCATATCTCATTTCTCTGATCTTTCAAAAATCTTTTTTCTTCAGGTTTAGAATATGTATCTCACTGCTCCCCTCTCCTATTGTGACTGCTGTTTTCTCTTAAAATGCTGTAGTAACTTTCTTGGAAGAATTCTTTCATTTCCAAATCAGAAGTTAGTTCTTCTTTACTAATCAGAATAAAATTTTCTCTTCCTTTTCATCCCTCAGCTTTTTATACATTTTCAAAGATAAAATTGTCAATATGAAAAAGATTTCCTTTTTACTGGGGCTGTGATCAGATATGCAAGATAGATTATACACATTTATCCTTAATTTTTCTTTAATCATAAATGAACACAAATTCTCTATTGATATCAATAGAGAGAATTCATGTTCATTTATGATTTCTGAGAAATTCTTTGATGGGCCACACTATTTTAATATAATGAGGCCATATAGTTCATATAGCACCACAGAAAAATCAGTACTCCCAGGCAGTAGTTGCAGGTCATGGATGAATGTGTTGACTTAGCCTTTAGACTTAGGTAACAAAATAGTACTGTTAAATATCACAGGCTGGGTCAGCTAGGTGGCACAGTGGATAGAATATCAACCCTGGAGTCAGGAGGACCTGAGTTCAAATATGACCTTAGACACTTTTAATAATTACCTAGCTGTGTGATCTTGGGCAAGTCAAGTCACTTAAACCCACTGCCTTGCAAAAGCGATAGATAGACAGACAGACAGATAGATGATCACAGCCTAAGCTGGTTTATACTCAGATAAATAATGCATTGGGCTGTCAGGAGAACTTCTAAGTCCCCATCTGACCTTTAAGGATTTATTTAAGGCAACTCAAACACAGAAATGATCTTCAAAAAAGAGACAGTTCTTAGGGTTGTTATAGGATCAAATGAGAACATTTATGAAACTACATTGAAAACTATATAAAACATTCTACCAATCTATGGTGTTATTGTAGCTTCTGTTAGTTTTATGAACCTGTTAGAATTTTCTAGTAATAGCAGAACTTTGGTCATCTTGTGACAACTTCTTTTAATCTTTCTCAGCTTGTGAAGCACTTACAGAATGGGAATATCTGCCACCTGTTGGACCTCGACCACCAAAAGGATTTGTGGGTCTGAAAAATGCTGGTGCTACTTGTTATATGAATTCAGTGATCCAGCAACTCTATATGATTCCTGCCATCAGGAATGGTATCCTTGCAATAGAAGGCACTGGCAGTGACGTAGATGATGATATGTCTGGAGATGAGAAGCAAGACAATGAGGTAACTTTTATTTCATCATTGTTCTGTATTTGTGTTCATGAGTATATTTTTATACAGTACTAATGCTAATAATGATACTAGTTCTCATTTATATTGCACTGTAAGATTTGCTTAGGGCTTTACAAAAATTATTTCAACACACACACACACACCACACATACACCACACTCAAACTCACACATATAGGAGATAGGGGATAGAGTAGTTTGTAATTCAGGAAATTGAGATAGACAAAGGTTAAATATTTTGCCCAGAGTCGCACAGCTGGTAACTGTCTGAGGCTGAATGTGAATTCATGTCTCCTAACTCCAGGTCCAGTGTACTCTCCACTGTGCTTCCCTGGTACCTTACACACTGTTAAAAAGAGGTACTTAATGTATGTTGAATTAAATTGTTTATTTTCCATAGAATTTGTGATTGAATTATTCTCAGTTTTCAAACAAACTTCAGACGTTAGTAGCATACAGATGACATTAAGCAGCACAGATTAGGATGCTGTTCATATTTTTATCATGTTCTTTGTTCGTGAGCTTTTGCCTTGCTTTAAACAGCCTCCTACGTTTGTGGTTAGTGGTATATTATTTAATATTAACAGAGATATGATAAGGAACTGGACCTGTGTTTTTTTGGTGTGGAGAATTTCCAGAGAAGGTAATTCCCTCTTCCAATGCAGTCCCACAAGTTCTCTGCCACATAAAGCCTTACAGAGTTACCTAGAGCACTGAGAGAGAGAGTTATGTTTCCAGAGTCTATACCACCAGTCTGTCTGTTCATTTTGAAACTTCCACTTCTAGGTTTTCCTTAGTAGCTTTTCTATCTTTGAAAAGAAAAGCAATGTTGTGTGTCTTGGCAAGAATGTCATCAGTCTTAAATAGGACGACTTATATTCAAAATGCAACTTTTCTACCAAGCATTCACAGTTTAGTTGTTTTTCTACTTCAGTTGTTTCTAGAAATTATCTCCTATTCCTCCAAAATAAAACCTACTTTGTAACAAAGGGGAAAAAAATTATACAAAACATCCCAACATCCTTTCTCTTTTAAGAGAAGAGAATTTATTTCTTTATCTGTCCTTCTAGGTTATTTACTGGTTTTTCAATTACTAGGTGTTTGATTTCTTTTTGTTGCACTTTCTGTTTTCTTTTTGTTCAAATTTCTTGTGAGCTTTTTATATTTCACTTTGTACCAGTTAATACAAATACAAAAATACCAAATAATACAAATGAGTTTCTCACTCAGCATTTGTTACTGCATTGTAACGTTATATGCATTTGCCCCTTTTTTTTCAGCCAATCCCAGAATTATGGGAGTTTTGAGTAATTTCTTTATCAGAATTTTTTTTAATGGTTTTACTCAGTATTTTATTTAATTGAACATTGAAATATGAGAGAGGCAGTATTGAAATAACACCATTTCAAGTCAGAAGACAGTTGTGTTGGACTCCTGTCTCTGACATTGAAAACCAAATGACCATATAACTTTTGATGCTTCTTTGTTCTTAGGATAAGAAAGAAGTTAACAGTAGCACTAGATGCTGTAACAGTAAAACCCATACAGACTGACGTCACTTATCATTCCTGTCAAATGTAAATTAAAATGTATCAGTCATAAATTATTTTAACAGTTACTGAAGAACATTTTATAGATTAATCATCTAAAAGAAAAATTAATCTTCTAATGCTATAAATGACCAGAAACAAATAGGATCTTCAGTAACATCCCTATAAAATGGATGTGTTTTTCAAATAAATATCATATGTCCTGACTTGCATCTTTAAGTTCTTTGAAAGCAAGGAGTTTAATGCAGATATAAAATATGATTAGTAAATGTGCTTGTCTGTGCACTAATTGAAACATTTTCAAGATACCATGAGTATCATTTTTACATATTTTTTAAAGAGTAATGTTGATCCCCGAGATGATGTATTTGGATATCCTCATCAATATGAAGACAAACCAGCATTGAATAAAACTGAAGACAGAAAGGAATACAATATTGGTGTTTTAAGACATCTTCAGGTCATTTTTGGTCATTTAGCAGCTTCTAGATTACAATATTATGTACCAAGAGGATTTTGGAAACAATTTAGGTAAGTGATAACTACATAAAAATTGAAGTACTTGATAATTAAGTGTATGGAAAGTATGAATTAACTTTTAAAGAATACTGTATGTTATTTATTTGAGGTGTAGATTGTTCATGAAATTAATCTTTTCAACCAGAGAAAGTCTTGAAATTATGGAAGCATTAATCCTAGGGAGGTTTTTTGTTTTGGGGAGATTGGGTTTTTTTGGAGGGGAGCGGTTGGTTTTTACAAGGCATTGGGGTTAAGTAACTTGCCCAAGAGCACACAGCTAGGTAACTATTAAGGGTCTGAGTTTAGATTTGAATTCGGGTCCTCCTGACTCCCATGCCTGTGTTCTATCTGCTGTGCCCCACCTCACCTAAGCAGCCCCTATCCTAGGGAATTTAAAAGAGTTTTCTTTCTAGTTAAAAAACCTTGTGACAATGCCTCACATCTGTTGTTAGAATTAAAAAATTTGTAGCTATCTTATTTGTATCTGATCCTTGCACATTTCTGTCTACCTTTATAACCTCAGGGTTCAAGTACTATCTTTGATACAGCTACACTGAGACTGTTGTAGAAAATGTGTCAACTTCTATAAGTAGATAGAATTTCCTCAGGTGTTGTTCTCTGTACCAATTGATGTTCAGGTCCAATCTCCATCCATGTCTCTTTACTTTTTTAGGAGACTAGAACGTAGATGGTGAAAAGAGCAGTCAAGTAATTCTCTGTTAGGGATTTGAAGAAAGATAGCATCTTTCCCCATCTTCTGACACATTCTACCTATCTAGCTTTTATTTCCATTTCCCTCCCAAGAACATTTAGTTCTATTTAGGTAGTTGGGTTTTTTTTTTTTCCATTTCTTGCTCTTAGTTTTATCATGCCTTTCTTCATTCCACTTTCACATTCCACATCCCAACCCCTGCATATTATTTTCTCTTGATGCCTTTACTAAATAAACTCAAAGACTTGATTATTTTCTTTCTCTGACCTCTTACAGCACTTTTAATTCAGAATTTAAACATATGTTTTCTTGTTTTCTAATTGCAGTCACAAATTTTGTCGGTTTTTCCTCCCTTGAGGAATTTGGCACCTGACTCTTTGTTCTGTCCTGTATCTTATGCCCTAGGTTTATGTTTGGGGATTGTATTGTCTACGTTGATTTCCTTTCAGACATCTTAGCTTTCCCAGTTTATTAACCTCAGTTCACATACCCTTCATTTTCACTCTCCCTGAGCCATGTATAAGAATGCACATACCCATAATCTCACTGTTTCCCTTAAATAAGTGTCTGTGTAATCAGAACTCTAAAATTCTTTTACCTTTTGTCCAACATCCCATTTTCCCTGTCCTTCCCTCTACCTGCACCTGTTCATTGTTGTTCTGTGATCTATCCCTTCACACCTTTCTTCTGTTTCAGTCTCCTGCCTGTGTTCTGGCCTCTTTTTTTTTTTTATACTTCAGAGTTCTGGCCCTCTAGTTAATTATTTCTGCTTTTTATTGTTTGAATAGTCTCTAACTTTCAAACCCCTTGCACCTTTTCCTGGCCCTCCTTATATTTCTCCAATCCTAGGCCTCAATCACCTCCAACCCTTCACCCCACTCGTAACAGACAGTACTCCCAGAAGTCATTGGAGGAAGGCAGACAGATGTTACTGGTAGATCCACTAAATGTCTCTAGACTCAGCTGATCCTTACTATGTAATAGCCCCTTTATTCTTCCAAAATTAGTCATTCTTTTCCCTGCCATAGTTGTTTCAAATATTCTTTTTCTCCAAGCATTCACATTACCCACTCCACTCAATTGCTTTCAGCAAAGAACTTAGCCTCCTACTTCACCCAAGAAATAGAACCAATGCCAGTTTCTGGATTCAGAACTTGAAGGGACCTTAGATGTCATTCATTGAGACCTTCTTCTTTTGTAGATGAGAAAACTGAGGCCCAGAGAGGCCTTTCCCAAGATTTCCCCTAGGAAGAAGTAAGTGACCAAAGTAGGATTCAAATCCACATCCATTACTCTTTTCACTGTCATCCATTGTGAACTTACTCTTCTCAATCTTTTTCTCCAAAACTTTGTTTAATATAGAGCAGCTTGGTGGTATATTGAATAGAGCATTGACTCTGGATCAGAAGGACCTGAGTTCAGATCCAGTTTCTGATACTTGACATTTAATATCTGGGCAAGTCACTTTAACCTCAATTGCCTCAGCCAAAAAAAACCCAACTTTATTTAATATCTCGATTTCTTTGAGAAAGAGATACCTTTCTTCCTTTATCAAAACTCTATACTTAACTTTCTTGCATCCAACTCCATCAAGAGCTTTCTAGTTTGATTCTCTCCTTTTTTTCTTGCTGTGTTTTGTCTGTCCTCTTACCCAATTTTTCCTCTTCATTGTCTCTTAACTTTTGCTTTCTTTTTCCTCTTCATATCCCCTTCCCCTCTTCCCTATCTCCTCTCTCTTCTAGTCTCTCACCATTTTTTTTAATCTTCAATCTCTCCCTATCTACTGCCTCCTTCTCTTTTACAAATATACCAAAATATCCCCCACTCCTTATTATCCTTTTATCCTCCCTTATCCCTCATTCAAGTTATCATCCTTGTATCTCTTCCTTTTCAGAGCAAAATTCATCACTAAATTTCTTCTCTTTAAAGATTACCAATAATTTCTTATTTGCCAAATCTTACAACCTATTGATAAAATGTCCATAGGATAAAAGACTCTAGAGTCAGAGGCCAGCTGCATCTTATTTAGGTCACACTGAGATCTCAATGACTTACAAACCAAATTTCAGTTATGTAAAAAGAATTTAACAAGAAATCTGTCAGTTCAACATTTTAAGTGAAGACTTCCCCTGAAATGTACACTGAGATTTAGTTTATGATTTTTACTTTACTAAATAAACTTTTACTTTGTTCTAATATAGATTATAAAGACTAATATAATTCAGATAACTGACCTTGAATATAAATTATGTTGAGGGGCGGCTTGGTAGCACAGTGGATAGAACACTTGCCCTGGAGTCAGGAGGACCTGAGTTCAAATGTGACCTCAGACACTTAATAATTACCTAGCTGTGTGACCTTGGGCAAGTCACTTAACCCCATTGCCTTGCAAAACCAACAAAAAATGTTGAAACATCATAGAAAGGTTGGTTTTTTAAATGTCTAATATGATTAATTAGACATTTAAGTATTAAATAAAATAATTTTCTTAAATCTGCTAACATTCTGCATGTGACCACTTAAACTTGATCATCCATACCAAAGATTAGATAACTAGAGTGAACATTGGCAAGTTTTGAAGGATTTTGTTATGTCTTAATCCTTCTCTATTCTTTGATACTGTTTGTTGTCTTTTTCTTCTGGGCAATTTGTTCTCGTTATTATTTGGCACTGTAGTCTTTCTTACTTTGGCACTATAGTCTTATTCTCCAAGGTTTTTATTTGGGTCCTTTTTTTTCTATGAAACCTTTCTTGATTTCAACAGATCCTATGATTTCATTGATCTCTCAACTCTGAAACTATACAGCCATGTCTCTCTTGAATTCTAATGCTTTGTAAACAGATAACTTTATCTGCTAGATTTCTGCTACCACCACCTCCCCCAAAAAAAAACAAAAAGCAAATTAGGCATTGTTTGTTTTTTAATACATAGTGTCTTTACAGGGTTTTCCTTTAAATAATGAACTATTGGGGCAGCTAGTTGGTGCACTGGATAGAGCACCACCCTGGAGTCAGGAGGTCCTGAGTTTGAATGTTTCTGTATTTCATCATCTTTACCAATTTGGTGATTATGAAGTGAAACCTCAGAATTGTTGTAAATTTTATTTTTCTTAGTGATAGAATTTTTTTGTCATTTATCAGGCCTTTGCCTACTTACTTTTCAGTCAGATTCTTTGACTTGGGTATTTGTATATTCATCTGGGATGGTATACTTTCATTAGAGATCTCTACTATACATGGGTTTCTTCTCTTTTCCATTTAACAGTTTCCCTTTAGTCTTATTGATGTTGTTTATGCGAACATTTAAATTTTTACATAATCAAAATTGTCTCATCTTTTGCAATCTCTTGTTTAGTTAAGAATTCTTCCTCTAATCATGGGTATAAAAAGTATCTCATTTCATCCTATTAAAGGCACATAATAATTACCTAGCTGTGTAACCTTGGGCAAGTCACTTAACCCCACTGTCTTACAAAAACAAATAAATAAATGATGGATATCATGGCAAATTTTAAATTTTTATATGCAAATTTGAAGGAGAGTCTATAGTGATAAAATAAGCTACACCCTTACTTTAACCTATACCTTGTAAATAAAGACAAGAACATCCTTGAAGTTTAGCAGACTCCCATAAAGCAAGAGCCTATTTTATGAGTGGCTTGAGATTGGAGGAAACATATCATTTATGTCTATCAGAATTCTGTCACATGAGGTCATAATAAAAATAAAAATTTGTTTACCACCAATATAGATTTTTATAGCATTAACTTTATCAGGATATTCTTTATTATATTATATCTATTATATTATCTTTTCCTAATGATAGCTCCATTAGCTTTGCAAATATCCATATTTTTCTGCCTGATATTTGAAGCATTACACATCTTTTAGCATTGGGAGTAAAATCTTTTTGATTATATCCTGTGAAGATCATTTGGATATACTATTTATTTATTTATTTAGTTACTTAATGGCTTAATCTTAGGGTATATTGGTGCATATCCTTTACAAGTAGCCTTTACAATGTTAACTTTTTTCTGTAAAATATTTTATGAAAATAATACTTTCCTTTTATTTTGTTTTAAATTAGGCTTTGGGGTGAACCTGTTAACCTGCGTGAACAACATGATGCTTTAGAATTTTTTAATTCTTTGGTGGATAGTTTAGATGAAGCTTTAAAAGCACTGGGACATCCTGCTATGCTAAGTAAAGTCTTAGGTGGTTCCTTTGCTGATCAGAAGATTTGCCAAGGTTGTCCACATAGGTAAGTCTTTTTCAAATTAAATTTCCCATATTAACATATTTTATGCAGTATGATTGCAATTTATAATATGTAGTGACTAGATGTTTTGACTATAAGTAACACTTTTGCATTTTTCCCTTTTTTAACCTGAGAAAACATTAGGAGGAATGACACTACATGGACTCCTCTTGATTCTTACTACGTATTTTGTATTATCTTTGTATTACCTAGGCAAATCAGTTTGATTTAGCCTGTTTATTCATCTGTAAAATAAAAGAGTTGGACTAGATGATATCTAAGGTCCCTTTGGCCTCAAAAAATTGACTTATCTATCCTTATCCTTTTCTTTATCATACTGTAAAATGTATTGATCTTCATTGTTTTTATATATTCATCCCTTTCTAATTAGTCTCTCCCCTAACAGTTAAATAAAACCAACTGATACTGTGGCTTTTGGCATATAAATTCTATTTCCGTCATACTCAACTTTTCTATTGAAAGATAATGTGTTTTACCATTGGTTATATAAAAGGAAAACTAGATTTTTGCATAATCTGAATATGGATGACTCAATTGTTCTCCTTTGTATTATTGTAGTTGTAGCTATTCTTGTTTTACTTGCTTCACTATCATTTCATACAAGCCTTACTATATTTCTCTAAATTCCTCCTATTCATTGTTTTATATGACATAGTATTTCATTTCATTACTATGCCACTTTTTTTAATCTATTCCCCAGTTATAATCATTTTAGCAGATTATTTTACTATTATAAAGAATGTTGCTATGAATGGTCATGTCTTTGGAAACTTTCTGTCATTTACATATGTGGGATAGTTACCCACTAGTAGGATTGTTAGGACAAAATATATGGAAAGTTTTAGTAACTTTTTGTATATTCCATCTCAGTGGTTATTCTAATTATTGTCTTAACTGGATGAATAACATCTTGTTTCTCTAACACTTCTTGTTTCTATATTTCATCATCTTTACCAATTTGGTGGTTATGAAGTGAAACCTCAGAATTGTAATTTTTATTTTTCTTAGTGATAGAATTTTTTTGTCATTTATTTATCAGTCCTTTGCCTACTTACTTTTCAGTCAAAGATTCTTTGACTTGGGTATTTGTGTATTCATCTGGGATGGTATACTTTCACTAGAGATCTCTACTATACATGGATTTCTTTTCTTTCCCATTTAACAGTTTCCCTTTAGTCTTATTGATGTTGTTTATGCAAACTTTTAAATTTTTATATAATCAAGGTGGCTAGGTGGCGCAGTGGATAAAGCCTGGGAGTCAGGAGTACCTGGGTTCACATCCAGTCTCAGACACTAGCTGTGTGGCCTTGGGCAAGCCACTTAACCCCATTTGCCTTGCAAAAACCTTAAAAAAAAAAATTTATATAATCAAAATTGTCTCATCTTTTGCAATCTCTTGTTTGGTTAAGAATTTTTCCTCTAATCATGGGTATAAAAGGTATCTCATTTCATCCTATTAATTTTGGGGATTTTTTAATGAGATTTCAGTCACATATCCAGCTTGAACTTATTATGTGTGTTGTAAAATAGGGATGCAAAAGTATTTTCTATCAAGCTAGTTTTGAATTTTCCCAAATGTTCTTATCTAATAAGTAGATATTTTTCTTCACTAAGTTGTACCCTAGAGTTTATCAAATAGTGAATGACATTTTTTTCTTTGAAGTCATGCAGTGTCATTGTGATGATCTGTTTTTTATACAGTACCAAATAATTATGATGACGACTGCTTTGTAATAGTTTGAAATCTGATCCATAGTAGGTACCCTTATTTCTACATTTATTCTATCATTTCCCTTCAAATTATTAAACTTTTGTTAATCCAGTTGAATTTTATTTTCTCTAATCCTATAAAATAGTCTGTTAATATGATTGGTATAACACTACATTTGTATATGAATTTTCAGTAAAATTTTTTTTGTCATCATTAGAGGCTATCTCTATATAAAAATAATGACATTTTCTCCAGTTCTTTTCCTTTTTCTGTGTAACCCTCTTTACTTATTTTTGTTTGATGATTACTATTTCTAATCCCCTTCTACAACCCTAAAAAAAAAAATTTAAGCAAAAAAACAAACTTGAAAAAAATTGACAAGTAAACAAATTCCTGATTTGACCATGTCCTAAAGGTATGTCTCAGTTTGCATTTCTGTCCTGTACACTTCTAGGCCTTTGTCCTAGGCAAATAAGCAGCATCTGGGCTCAGGAATGATTGTTGCATTGTTTAAACTTAAATAGTTCAGATTTGGTTTTGTTTAATGTTTTAATTATTGTCTAAATTGCTCTCAGCCCTTAAAAGTTTTCCCATGTTTGTTTTTTATCATTTCCTTTATCAGTAAAATATATCGACAATTAAAGGCATTGTTTGCTGAGATTTATATTGTGATAAATTTTCTTATAATCTACTTGTTTTCTGGGACACTTTTAAAAAAAACTTTTTTTCCCTAGATTTAATTGTAAGCCACCAAAAAATGTCCAAGTAGACACAATCTTTTACGTAACTTCTTACCCAATGTACTGTGCTTAATTCTTTGGAGTTATTAGCATGGGAAAAGCTTGATTTCAAGATCCTTTCCTTGATTTCTCCCCACCCCCACCCCCCCGCCACCCTCCCATCCTGACTTGTGCCTTCTGCCAAAAAATTATTTTGTATTTATTTTACATAGACTTAAATATGTACATATTGTCTCACAAAATATAATTTAAGCTCTTTGAAGGCAAGAACTTTTTATTTAACTTCTCTCCTTAATTTCTAGTGCCTAGAGTAACACTTTCTAAATGCTTATTGGTTGATTGAAGCAATTATTTTTCAAAAAATTCTCAATGGATAAAATTGATAGTTGTTTTTCATCTGTTCTTCTTAAAGATTTTATAATATATTAAAAACTTTTTAATGGCCATAAAAATCAGGAAAATGTAGAACACGTTTGTTTATTGAATAACGTTCATGCATAACTAAAAGAAATGTAAACAATAAGCTAAATCTGACCTTTTCTGGTCATCAATGTTATATAGTCATTTATTAAGTAATTTTATTTTCATACTTTCTAAACCATATGAAATGAAAAGGAGTAATGACTTCTGTGAGTTTTCTCACCCTCCTTCATATATTGTTTCAGGTCTGTTTTCTACAGTGTAGATCTGCAGGTTAATACATCTTTTTGTAACCTTATTTGTGACCTGTAGCATTGTCAGAGTGATCAAAAAAGTAAAAAAAATAATAATAATAATAACTTTAGCAAGTGAAAACTATCTTTATTTTAGAGAGAGGAAGTCTAACCTTATTTTGTTATCAATGTCTTTAAGTTAGTTCAGCAAACTATTTGTCATATGTTGAATCTAAATGATTGTCACTTAGTTACTAGTTTTTAGCAACTTTCTCAGGACTGCTTAATTTAAGTTTTGCTTTCTTTCCCAATTATTGTATTTTCATGATAATTCTTTCAAGTTTTTGATTTTTTTTAAATGCAATCTTGCTTAATTCATGTTTAGGAAATATTTTATTGAATAAACAAAAAATCTGTACCTGTAAGTGAGCAAAAGAAAAGCTTATACTCTAATAGGAGACAATATGTGTGTATATAGATATATGTATATGAATATGAATGTGTGTGTTTGAATGGAATATATAGAAAAAGTATTCTAAAATTTTTAAGAAGGAAATTTTAATGTTTGTGAAATTTTAACACAGTGCAGTAAGCTAAAAAGTTAACATATTCATGCTGGCTTTTGAGAGAAAATGTTGGGAACAAGGGAGATGATGGTTCCAATTATATACTCTGACCTGTTTAGAATTCTCTGGAATATTGTGCATAGCTTATTGTAGTTAAGGTCTCTGAGAAGTCCAGTATACATCTAAATTATGGCATCCAGAATGATAAGGATACTTGAAATCATATTAGAAAAGGAATGGAATTTAAGGAACTGCATATTATTTTTAATTCAGCCTGAAGAAAAGGAGTGAGGAGATAGAGAACACCAGTCAGATATTTGAAAGATTATCAAATGGGGGATTATAAGTCTTCCACCTGGATTCAGAATGATGCACTAAAAGTAGTAAATTTGTTTTATAGAGGCAGATTTAATTTTTTTCTCATATTTAAACTTAATAAAGGAAATAGCCTTTTTTTAGTTAATAGGGCAATTTAAAGGCATGAATGGCTTCTATAATAAACCTAGGGGAAAAATATTTGGTTCCCTCAATAAAGGTTTTTTTTTTTTTTATGTAAAGGCTGAGTGAGTACTTGATAGAGAAAAGGTTGAGATTGTCATAGAACAGATTCTCATTGTCAATATGAATTGGGACTATAGTGTGCTTTGTAGTTCTGTAAATGGAAAGAATTAATTGGGAAAGTTACCTGAACTGTTTCTTGAAGGAAGAAAGAATTTTCAGCAGATGAAAATGTGGAGTGTAGTATGCTATGGAGAAGGGATATAATGGAATCAGGAAGTAAATAGTGTGACACCAGGCTGGAAAAATAGACTTGAATAGATTGGGATAGCAAGATAACATAGGATAAGGAATTTGTATTTTCTCAGAGACAAAAGAAGAAGCCACAGAAGATTTTGAGTTCAGAAATAATGTTGTCAGAACTATATCTTTTAGGCATCTCTGTGGTTTGAAGAGGGGAGAATATTCTCAAGTCTTTGTCATCTTGTCCTATTTTCCAAATTCTAACTCTTGGTTGTTATCCACTTTTTCTGTTTCTCCTATGCTGCTCAACACTACTGGAGAAAGTTACACAATTATACCATCTGGGTTCATTACAAATATATCTTCTTTAAGGAAGAGCCAATATGGCAAAGGAGAGGTAGCCACACACATGAACTTTCCCATCATTTATCTCCAAATAACTTTAAAATAATGTCTCAGAATAAATTTAGAAGCAGCCAGGCCAATAAAAGGTCAGAATGTCCATTCTAAGACAACTTAGGACGTTAGCAGGAAAGATCTCTGATACCAGAGTTGACATCAGTCCAGAGCACTAGCAGTGGATCCTAATGGTAGTAATAACAGATGGCAGCGGCAGCTTCAGGAGTTCTTATTCCAGAGAGAGTTAAGAGGTTAGACAATTTCTCAGAAAGATTATAGGGTACTCTTTGCTGGCATTGGCTACAGCTAGCATTGATTGGTAACTGTTGTCCACCCAAATTCAGAGTCACAGTCCCCAAGCGGAAAGTCATAATCCAAAGCAAAAAAGAGCACTTTAACAGGGAATGGGGCTTGAAGGAGGGGTTACAGTTTCAAAGTCAGGAGCACTAGATCTTGTGATTTCAAAGGATCAGAGACCCTTTCTGGGTCTCTGCACAGACTAAGAGAATAGTGACTACACCTCTCCCAGGATAATACCACTTTGGAAGCACCAAAAGCCTGCAGACCCTCTCCTGAATTAAATCTAAAAACAGCAATATTAAAAAAGCCTGGAAATTTAGAACAGTCCCTTTCCACCCCTAGGTGAACAAATTGCTAGCATTAACATAAAAGTTCAAAGTTAAATTTTAAGCTGGAAAAATGAGCAAACAGTCCACCCTACCCTACCCCATAAAAGACTCCTACAGTGACAGAAAAAACCAAGACAAATTCAGAACACAACAGTGTGGAAACAGCTACAATTAAAGCCTGAAAGAAAAATGCTAATTGAACCCAAACCCAACAAGAATTCCTGGAAAAGTTAAAGAGCAGAGTATTTTAGGAAGATGTTGGAGTAGATCCAAAAGCTTTGGACTCTCCAAATTTCCTCCACCAAGGAAAGAAAAAAGAGAGAATATATAGAACTGCAGAAATGAACAAGAGTAGGAGAAAAGTAGCTGTCTTGCTTAGTCAACTTGAGAAGGCTCCCAAAACATTTTGCTTCCAGGTTTGGAGTTCAGCTTGAATGAAGTAAAAACACTTCTAAACAACAGAAAGCTAGTTTGGGAGGCTGCCTCAGTCTCAGGTTCAGGGTGAGCTGGGTGGTCTTTACAGTTGAGTAGAAGACTGAAGGACCTTCCACTTTCAAGGACAGACAGTAAGCACAGCTGTTCTGCCTTGATATGGTCCCACTGAGTGCAATAGTGGAGAGGTAGGGACCCTGTTGGCATTTTAGGGCAGAGAGAACAGCTGAAAAGACTCTATGGAGCAAGAGCTTTTGTGCCACAGCTTCACTAGGGGCTGGGACAGAGTCCAGAAAATAATATTAAAAAGAACCCGAGACATCATCATTCCTCACACCTCAGAACTGAAAGTTGATTATTATATTAATAGCTATTAAAAGCAAAATAAAAATAAAATGACTAAGAAAATAAGAAAGAACCCAGCTATCGGTAACTATTATGGGGATAGAGAAGATCTGGGTTCAAATTTATAAGAAGATAGCAAAGCTAAAACAACCATTTCTTTTTCAATGAAAAATGTCAAATGATTCAAAACCCAAATAGTTTTTGGAAGAACTTAAAAAAGACTTATAAAACAAATAAGAGAGATTAAGGAAAAATTAGAAAAAGAAAAAGAGCAATCCAAGAAAATCAAAAACAAAAAACCAACTAAAAAAAATCAGAAACTTAAGGAAGAAAATAATTCCTTATAAACTAGAATTGAATAATGAGAAAGTAATGACATGAGACATCCAAAAATAATAAAACATTCAAAAGAATGAAAAAATAGAAGAGAATGTGAAACAACGCATCAGAAAAACAATTTGTATAACATTCAGGAGAGACAATGTAAGACTAATTGAGCTTTCTGAAAGGTACTAGCAACAGAAAGAATCTTGACACAATATTGCAAGAAATTATCATTGAAAATGGCCCTGAAGTTGTTGAACAAGAAGGCAGAACAGAAATCCATCAATCACCATCTGAAAGAGATCACAAAAGGAAAACTTAAAGGCATATCTTAATCAAGTTTCAAAACCCCCAGATTAAGGAGAAAATTTGCAAGCAATAAGATAAAAGAGTTTAAATAGCATGGAAATATAATAGGAATTACTTAAGACCTAGGTTTTAGGATACTGCATTTCATAGAGCAGAAGAGCTGGGATTATGACCAAGGATAATATACACCAAAATAAACTATAAACCTGAATGAGGAATAAAATGGACATTTAAACAAATTGAAAGACTGTCATGGGTGGCTAGGTGATGCAGTGGATAGAGCACCGGCCCTCAGGAGTACCTGAGTTCAAATCCAGCCTCCAACACTTACTAATTACCTAGCTATGTGGCCTTGGGCAAGCCACCTAACACCATTGCAAGGAAGGAAGGAAGGTAGGTCAAGTATTTGTGACAAAAATAGCAGAAGTTAATGGAAAATCTGACATAAAATCCAGGAGAAATATAAAGTAAACTTTAAAAACCAATTTTATAAGGAACTCAGGAAGGTCAGATTGTTTCCTTAAGAAAACGTTATCAGTGCTCTTCATGACTCATCACTTTTTAGGTCCATTGAAAGAAAGTCTTGAATTGAATTGGTGAGACTAAAAATTAAACTGTGAGATAAAAAGGAGCAATTATTATACAAATGAGGCATAAAAAAGGAAGAATTAATATAGAAGTAAATGGGTCATGTGGTGGGAGGGGAAAGTGTTATTATTGTAATCTTATTCTCATCCAGAATTGTATATATCTAAATAGAATATAATAATCCTCTGAATTCAAGAAATAAGAAGGCTAGGGTATAGATTATGAGGGAAGGATTCTTGAAGGGAGGGGAGATTTAAGGAATTAGGAAGACAAACAGACAGAAATAAATTAGAAGAATCAAAAGGAATAGGGTACATAAGTGAGAAGAATCGTGATGAAAATTAGAAAGTAGAGAAATGCTCAAATAAATAATTTAGAATATGAATAGAATGAATCTACCCACAAAACATAAAAGGATAACATAATTAAAAATTGGATTCAGCAATATGTTCTTTCAGGAAACAAGATAAATGGGAGATTCACAGAGAACTGTAGTAGAATTTACTATGTAAAAAAAAACAGGTGTAATCATGACCTCAAAGCTAAAGCTAAAATAGATTTAATTAAAAGAGAAAAATAGTGAAACTACATTATATGTCACCAATATTCAATATTATTTTAACCCTTTTAAAATAACTAGACAGTATAAAATAGCTGAGAGCATACTTGTCATAACAGACAGGAATTACGTAAACATAGCCATAAAACACTTTTCATATAAATAAAATCAGATTTAAATAATTAGAATAATTTTTATTTATAGGTAAAACAATATAATTTTAAAAATAAAAATTTTGCCTAATGCTGTCCCAATTAAATTACTAAAAAAAAATTATCCTACTAATGTAGAAAAAATAACAGCAAAGTTCATTTGAAAGAACAAAGGTTAGGAATTTCAAGGAAACTTGGGGGGGGTTGAGATGTAAAGGAAAGAAATTCAGCAGTATCAGATTTTAAACCCTATTATAAGGTGGAAACAATGTTGAAGTGTAAAGGGGAAAATTTCTATTATTTTAAATCAAAATTTTCTTGTGTAAATAAAACAAGTGTCGCCAAGACTTAGAAGGAATGCAGAAAAATGGGAAGAAGCTTCTACAGATAATCTCTTAAATAGGATTGTGTTGGATTGCTGCTTGTGATGTAGAAAGTAAAAAACTGGTTAATTTTTAGGGGTTTTTTAGGATTTTTTTTTAGGTTTTTTCAAGGCAAACGGGGTTAAGTGGCTTGCCCAAGGCCACACAGCTAGGCAACTATTAAGTGTCTGAGACGGGATTTGAACCCAGGTACTCCTGACTCCAGGGCCCGTGCTTTATCCACTACGCCACCTAGCCGCCCCCATGTTTTTCAAAATTAACCAGTTTTTAAGGGGCAGCTAGGTGGCGTAGTGGATAAAGCACGGGCCCTGGAGTCAGGAGTACCTGGGTTCAAATCCCGTCTCAGACACTTAATAGTTGCCTAGCTGTGTGGCCTTGGGCAAGCCACTTAACCCCGTTTGCCTTGAAAAAACCTAAAAAAAAAATTTTGAAAAATATGTAAAGATTTAGACCGATAAAGAAAGATGCTATCTATCTCTAGAGAAAGAAATGAATAACACCTGGAAAGTAGGCATATGTATATGTTTGACATATACACATATAAATGGGTGAATATGTGAATATATTTATAGATATCTATCTAGGGTGTGTGTGTGTATGTATGTATGTTAATTATAGTCTTGGGAGGGGACAAGATAAAAAGTGCCTAGTAAAGAACAAAAGAAAAACTAGTATTTTTCATAGTTTTTCTTGAAATATGGTCATTTATTGTTTTAATATTGAATTTTCTACTGTGTCCATGTGTACTCTTTTTTTCTTTTCTCATTTTGTATTTGTTTAAAAATTAACCCTCACCACCAACCCCAAAAAACAGTTAAAGTGGTAGAAGAAAATTAAGGGAAAGGAATGAAAATGATATAAGAAAATTATGAAAAGAGAATTAACTTTGGTTAAAAGAGGTTCAAAAAGGGGCGGCTAGGTGGCGCAGTGGATAAAGCACCGGCCCTGGAGTCAGGAGTACCTGGGTTCAAAGCTGGTCTCAGACACTTAATAGTTACCTAGCTGTGTGGCCTTGGGCAAGCCATTTAACCCCTATTGCCTTGCAAAAAAAAAAAAAACAACAAAACAAAAAAGAGGTTCAAAAAGATACTAAGGGAAATAAAATGACAAAAAGATATTAAGGAAAACTTTTTAAAAACCCAGCATTGGCCTATGGTAAAAGAGACACAAATATTTATTAAAGAAAGGAACTCTTTAAAAAAGTAAAATAGGCCAAATGGAAAAAGAGGTACAAAAATGTACAGGAAAAAAATAGAGAAGATGTGAGATTTATCGATAGAAAAAAACACCACCGATCTGGAAAGTAGGTAAAAGAAATAATTTTAAAAGCAAGGATCTTTCTGAAAGCCTTGATCTGAAAAGAAGCTCTACATTCTATTTCAAGAAATTTATGAAGGAAATCCACCCCAATATCCTAGATCCAGGGTGTAAGTTAGAAATTGAAAGCATCTACAAATCATCTTCTTGAAGACATCAAAAAATGAGAACTCCCAGAAATATTGTAACCAAATTCTAGAGCCCCCTATGCCAAGGACGATCCACAGTCAGTATAACACAGGATTTAGCAGCTTCCATGTTACAGTAGAAGACTTATAAATAAGATAGGCAAAGTGACTAGAATTACAAACAAGTAATCTACCCAACAAAATTGAGTATACTCAGAGGAAAATGCATAATTAATAAAAATAGAAGACTTTTGAAGTATTTCTGATGAAAAGACCAGAGCTGAAGAGAGAAAATTTGAAATTCAAATACAGGGTGCAAAAAAATTCCAAAACTGACTGGAAAAATGCAAATTAAAGCAACTGTAAGGTAACCATTGACAAATGCTGCAAGGAATGAGAGAAAATAGTTACACTAACCAGTTATTGTAGAGGTGTGATTTGGTCCAACCATTCTAGAGAGCAATTTGGAACTATGCCTAAAGGATTATAAAATCTTGCATACTCTTTGACCCAAGAATACCATTATTATTTCTGTACCTCAAAAAAAGATCAAAAAATAAGGAAAAGGAACTATAGGTAGATGCATATACACAACTATATTTAATGGGTGAACAAGTTATAGCATATGATGGTGATGGAGTAGGGGGGAAAAAACAAGTGTATCTTTAATTTCAATTCAGCCTTCAAGCCCTCTAGACTTTCTCATTCCCTTTCAGTGGAGGGCTTTACCCCTTACTTTACTAAGAAAATAAAGACCACATGTTTCTTTTTACATTACTTAGAGACCTATACCATCAGTTTTCTCTTTATTCTAGTCCCTGAGGAAAAGGTAGCCCTTATTTATATACAAACTAACCCCTCTACTGGAGCAGCTAGGTGATGCAGTGGATAGAGTACTGGCCCTGAAGTCAAGAGGACTCAGATTCGAATTTGACTTCACACACTTGTGAGTACTAGCTGTGTGACCTTGGGCAAGTCACTTAACCCTGTCTTACAACTTGGGCAGTCTCCAGTCATGCTGATTCATATCTGACCACAGGACTCAGATGGCTCTGGAGGCAAAAGCAAGGCTGGTGATATTGTACAGCAACCCCCTCATTCAGATCCAATTCACGTGTATGTCATAGCATCACTTTCTTAATGTCATGGTCTTCAAGAATGAAGGACAAACAACAGCCCTTCTATTTGTGTTCTTGTTCTCATTCTTACTTCTCTTACAAGATGATGACCCTCTCCATTCAGTTTCTTTCTCATCTTCCATCACTTTTTATATCCACTGGGCTTTATGCTGCTGCTTACAAACATTTCTCAATATTCTCTTTAAAAACCTTTATCTAACTCTACTCTCCCCTCAAGCTATTATCATGTCTGTCTTCCTTCCCCTAAACAAATTATCCCCTAGTGAGGGAGCTACCTTTTTGGAGTATTTGGTTACTGGGTACCTGACCAGCTCTTGAGAAAATCTCTTATTATACTGTTTCTTTTTCTGAACACTACTTTTTATAATATTTCTCTCCCTAGATACCAGTATCTTCATGATACTTTAAATTCTCCACCAGATATAGACATCCCTAAGGAGTTTTGAACTCCAGCCTTTGTTCTTTCCCCTGGAAAAACTTTCAGCATAGTTGACTATATATAATGATGTAGCTCAGAAAACTAACATTAAGATATGAATGACTATAAACCTATAAAAAGTCATTTGATAGAGACAAAATCTCTGAGAAAGGGGGTGATAGTGGCATGACCCTATTTTTGGATTCTAAAGTCAAACCTACTAAATGATTCCTGCTAATTCTATTTCCAAATCTCCAATTTTCCCAGAACTTCTGAGATGTAAATTCCAAATCAAGGAGTAGTTTTTTTCCTTTACATTTTGAATATTCATGTACTTATCACCCCAGGTATATAATCAGTTGATACACAAAACTGATTTATTACATTACACAATAGGCACTCGAATGTTTATGAAATAAATAATTTTTTGACCCAAAGTAACTAAATCTCCCTCTATTTAAAATCCCTAAGTATCCAAATATAATTATTTAAAAACAACCTTATCTTATCTAATACTTGTTTTTTAAGGGGATTTTAAAAACAAATATTTGAGGTATGACATGTCTAAAGTTCTAATATTCTTTTCTCAGTTTGATGTGATATAAAATGTACTATATATTTATTGATGTAATCAATTAGAATGCTCTGGTGTGCCTCCCAGCAGAATACTTTTGAACTCTTCAAATAATGCCTTTAGGTACGAGTGTGAAGAATCATTTACGACTCTGAATGTAGATATTAGAAATCACCAAAACCTTCTTGATTCTTTGGAACAATATGTCAAGGGAGATTTACTGGAAGGTGCAAATGCATATCATTGTGAAAAATGCAACAAAAAGGTAAGTATATTGACAGTTGGCAGCCCTTTTTTATGCAGACTATTTTAATTAGTCATTCTACTTCAACTAATATCTGTTTCTTTAAAAAATCTTTTTTTTCCCCACTCTTTATTTTTTCATTCCCTATCTTATTTCATAACAGTGGCCAAGTTAAAGTATTGTGAAGAGAGGAAGGGATAGTAGAAAATGAAGGAATAGCTAAGTGAGATCTGGTCAAGAAGCTCCAATAACAATTTTGACATTGCTTTCCTTTGCAGAATCCTTGAGGAATACAGAATCTTTCCAGCATAGCTTGCTTCCTAAAGTCCCAACTAGATTGGCATATGATCATAGATTTAGAACTGAAGTTACTTTAGCAGCCATCTAGTCCAACTGCCTCATTTTACAGATGAGTGAAGAGGCTCAGAGGTTAGGTGACTTGCCTGAGGTTTAAAAAAAAAAGTAAAAGAGATTCTGAATCCTCTGACTCCAAATCCATTGCTCTTTGAACTGACATGTTACGTGACTTGCTGCCCCGGGGGTCTTCAGACCCCATTAAGTAAAACTTTTTCCAGAATTCCTGTTAAATCCCTAGAAGTTCCTTGTGTGCCAGGGAACATTTATATTTTTGGTCCCTCTGAAAGTTTATCATTCACACTCTTGGATCTAACTTTTAGGCACTCTCAGCCCACCTGATTGTATATTCTTTCCTATCTACTTTCAAATGAGTTTTACCTTGTGCCCAATAGTAGTAAAAATGTTCTGTTGCATTTGATTTTAAAGAAAATTTGTTTTTTGACTAGGAAATTCTTTTTTTTTTTTAAGTCCATGAGCCAAGCATGATGGTAAACATCTGTAAATCCTAGGGATGCTGAGGCTAGTGGATGACTCAAGCTCAGGAGTTCTGAGCAGCACTAAGGTTTTAAGGCTAAGCTGATTCAGGTGTCCTCACCAAACCCACCAGTATGATGAGCTGCTTGCATCAGGGGCCAACAGTCTACCTAAGGAGGGGCAAGCCAGTCCAGCTCCATCAGTAGTGGCATTGGTTCCATACATGTCATTGAACTTTCACCCTGGGCATAAGGAGATCCGGTCCAAATGGGGGTGGGGTAGGGGTGTTAAACTTGAGGTGGAATTTCAGAGTGATGTAATTAGATTTAGAATCAGAAGAATTATGTTCCAGTTCTGACACTTATCTAGTTCTGAATAATTTGGGGCAAGTCATTTAATCTCTCTTAATCCCAGTCTCCTCAACTCGAAAATCAGCATAATAATACCTGTCATACTTCACAGGCTTACCATGATGATCAAATGAAATAAATTATGAAAATACTTAGTGAACTAAAAAGAATTATTGGTGTGTTTTCAAAAGTCTTAATGCAATTTTAGGTTTTTAAAAATTTTATTATTAAAACTTGAGGTGTACCATATATAACAATGAAAGTAATCATTTTTCACATTAACCATCTGCTACAAATGGGATCCTATGTTTTGAGGTATGGTTAATTTGAAAGACTGAATTAGTTTTTCATTAATGTCCAAGAGGATAATTTATAGTCTATACATTTATTAGTAAATTCCTACAACTCTGTGCTTGATCAGTTTTAATGATTTAGTTCTCTTTGCTCTATTTTTAATGATTTTCTAAGAAGGTATCCAATACCTCTTCTATTTTTAGGTTGATACAGTAAAGCGCCTCCTAATTAAGAAATTGCCCCCAGTTCTCGCCATTCAGCTAAAACGATTCGACTATGACTGGGAAAGGGAATGTGCAATCAAGTTCAATGATTACTTTGAATTTCCACGGGAGTTGGACATGGAACCTTATACAGTAGCAGGTGTTGCAAAGCTGGAAGGGGATGATGTGAATCCTGAAAATCAGTTGATACAACAAAATGAACAGTCAGATAATGAACCAACTGGAAGCACAAAGTATAGACTGGTGGGTGTACTTGTACACAGTGGTCAAGCAAGTGGGGGACATTATTATTCTTACATCATCCAGAGAAATGGTGGAGATGGTGAGAAAAATCGCTGGTATAAATTTGATGATGGAGATGTAACAGAATGTAAAATGGATGATGATGAAGAAATGAAAAATCAGTGTTTTGGTGGCGAGTACATGGGTGAAGTGTTTGACCATATGATGAAGCGCATGTCATACAGACGCCAGAAGAGGTGGTGGAATGCTTACATTCTTTTTTATGAACGTATGGACACAATTGACAAGGACAATGAGTTAATCAAATATATTTCAGAGTTGGTTGTCACCACAAAGCCCCACCAGATTAAAATGCCCTCAGCCATTGAAAGAAGTGTACGGAAGCAGAATGTACAATTCATGCATAACCGTATGCAGTACAGTTTGGAATATTTCCAGTTTGTAAAAAAACTTCTGACTTGTAACGGTGTCTACTTAAACCCTCCACCTGGTAAGTACCTACTTTTAGCTTGCTGCTTCAAGGAAGAAGAATTTTTAGTGGCAGATTATGAGGCATTAATTTTCTGCTATAATAGTTTTATAAAGTTAACTTTTTTTCTAACATTAGTTCTAAATTTTATATTTTCACTTTTATGCAGTATATAAATTTGAAAGAATTTTATATATCACATTGTATTGATTTTTAGCAGAAAGCTTTATGTACAGTAATCTTTGCTTTTTTTGTGGTTTTGTGTATATATATTATATGACTATATTCTTTCATTCTAATATAGACATAACCCTTGATTTTTTTTTTTTGTTTTGTTTTTGCAAGGCAGTGGGGTTAAGTGACTTGCCCAAAGTCACACAGCTAGGTAATTATTAAAGTCTGAAGCCGGATTTGAACACAGGTCCTCCTGACTCCAGGGCCAGTGCGCTATCCACTGCACCACCTAGCTTCCGCAGTAACCCTTGATTTTTGAAGATTGTGCATGTAAATCTCAGGTCAAACAGGGTGAATATTTCAAGTTCATATCAGCATTTGATTCTGTGCCTATTTGTCATTTCAAATGACTCCATCAAAAAAACAAAGTGCAGTGCTAGATATAAAAAAATCATTTAAAAAAATCATCTCTCAGACCTTGTTTTCAAGTTGCTTACAATCTTGAAGAACCTAGCTAAATGAAGACCATGTTGACACCAACTGAAAGTGTTTTCTGGTCAGTATTTTGGGTGCCATTTAAATATCCTCTATCTACTCAAGTGTGAAATGCTTCCTGGATTAGATAATTTTGATGTTCCTCTCCCATGTTGATAAAATAATGAAAATATAATTCTGGAAAAGATTGAAGTGCTTTTTAAAATTTATCAATTTGATTGTGACATCATTCCACATAACTATAATATGAATGGGGGGGGTGCAGCTAAGGTGACACAGTAGAAAGAGCACTGGCCCTAGAGTCATTAGGATCGGAGTTCAAATTCAGCCTCAGATACTTCATACATTCCTAGCTGTGTGACCTTGGGTAAGTCATTTAACCCCATTGCCTTGCTAAAACCAAAAATAAATAAATATATGCATACATACATACATAAATGAATATCAGTGCTTTAGTACATCATTATATATTGGATATGAATTATCAGAAAAACATTAGGTTTGTGTCAATCAGCAATACCTTTTCCCATTTGATAAATGACCAGTTTTCTCTTTGTACCTCATGTAGGGCCCTGGCTACTACAATCCATGACTGGCCATTGTGAAAAACCTCAGGATTATTTGAGGAAGTAGTCCTTTTTTTATATATAATAAAGTTAATCGTTTTGAATTTCTCTTTCCAGTTATCAATAGGCCACTAGTTGACCCAGAAATCATGAAATGGTGTTCACAACATACACATTTATATAATACTTATCAGTTGTACAATATAAGTAGCTCCAGTATTTATTGGGTTTTTTTTTAATTAAGTTAAATAAGATTCAAGATTTCTTCAGAACTCCAAACAGTTGGTGACTTATGGGAACCAAATGGTAGTTACTAAGGGAGCAAACTGATCAGCGTTTCAGTCCATCCATGAATGGATCTAATATACTTTGCTTATTCTCCTATCAGTTCATAAACCAGGTTATAATGTTAGCAAATAATAAATCATTACAAATTAAATTAAAGAAAGTGTTAAAGGACTTCAAATTCTTAAGTAGTTGCTTTTACTTAAACCATCCCCTTATGTATCCAGGATCAATAGGCTTAAAAACAAATGTGGTTTTTGATAAAAATGTCTTTTGTTTGATCTTTACATGTTTTTATTCATAGGGCAAGATCATCTGTTGCCTGAAGCAGAAGAAATTACTATGATTAGTATTCAGCTTGCTGCTAGATTCCTTTTCACCACAGGATTTCACACAAAAAAAATAGTCCGTGGCCCTGCCAGTGACTGGTATTATTGCTTTAAATTTTCATATTGTCCCAATAAATGGTTTAATTTCCTTTCTATACCATTCGAGTCTGTTATGATCTTGAAAACCTTAATATAATTATAAATTATTCACACATTTTCCAAAACACTTAAATAGGTTAGCAATGGCATGAGAAAAAGTATATTCAAAAATTGATGTTTTCACTATGTGCAGTATTGTGGTAGTAAGGGATGCATCATTGATATTTTTCTGCAGGTGTTCAGAACTTGGTTTTAACTTTAATAAATCATTTCCATTTCTTATATTAAAATAACTGTCATTTGGATTAGAAAACATGAAAGTTTTAGGTTCATATAATTTTTAAAATGGAATTATTTTATTGTCTTTAATTATATGAAAATGGTAGCATTTTATAACAAGAAAATGTGTATTAAGCTTTAGTGAAAGAGAGTTTGTGTGGGTGTGTGTTCAGAGACTTTCAGTGTGATAAAACAGATAAGAGTGATTAATATTAACTAGATGACCACGTTGTTCTTGAAAGTCATTTTTCAGGCAACTAGGTGGCGCTGTCGATAGTCTTGGCATCAGGAGGATGGGAATTTGAATCCCACCTCAGGCACTTGACACTAGCTGTGTGACCTTGGGCAAGTCACTTAACCCTGCTTGTCTTACATCCAGGGCCATTTCCAATTGTCCTGATTCATATCTGACCACTGGATCCAGATGGCTCTGGAGGAGAAAGGCTGGTAACTTAGCACCCCCTTACTCATATCCATTTCATGTGCATGTTATGGCATCACCTCCCTTGATGGTGCAGTCTTCCTTGAGAATGAAGGACAAATATCATCATCATCATTATTTCAGTCATGTCTGATTTGTCATGCTCCCATCTGGGATTTCTTGTCACAGATTCTAGAGTGGGGGAAATGGCTTGCCCAGGGTCACACCGTTAATAAGTATCTGAGCCCAGATTTGACTCAGGAAAATGAGTCTTTGTGATTCCAGGTCCAGCACTCTATGCTATGCGCTATCCTATCTAGCTGTCCAGATGACCAGAGGGGCATCCTTAATCAGTTTATGCTTAGGATACTGTTTTTGCAAAGTCATTGTAGCTTGAAAGGATCTCCTATTGTTATGTATGCCATATATCTCCATATGAGTCTAATTAATGATTTTTCAGTCATCATATTGATAAAATTATAATGAAATTTATAATGACAAAATAATTGTCATTAACAATAAGCCATTTAGGGAATTTCTAATGGGAATGACTTTGTTTTTATTCCATAGCACATTTATATAAGTCGAAAATGAAAGGATATTAAGATCTATTTTATTTGGTTGAACAGCAAAATGTCGCTCATTTTTAAAAATCAAAGAAAGAAATTACTAATTTTCCTTTTTTTTGTTATTTCTGATTATGTGCTACCTTTTTCTCTTTCAGGTATGATGCATTGTGTATTCTCCTCCGTCACAGCAAGAATGTACGCTTTTGGTTTGCACATAATGTCCTCTTTAATGTTTCAAATCGCTTTTCTGAGTACCTTTTGGAATGCCCCAGTGCAGAAGTGAGAGGTGCATTTGCAAAACTTATAGTATTTATTGCACATTTTTCATTGCAAGATGGGCCATGTCCTTCACCTTTTGCTTCTCCTGGACCTTCTAGTCAGGTAATTATACAGCTTTCTTTTTAAAAAACTACTTCACTTAATTGGTCTGGGGATTTGATTGGGAATACAAAAAGATATAAAAGACAATGCATGCCCTCAAGGAACTTAAGGTCTAATTAGGGAGATACCATTCTAACAAATATATATAAAGCAAGACATACAGGATAAATAAGAAATGATCAAGAAAGGGAAATAACTAGATTTAAGAGGGATTGGGGAATGTCTTCCTGTAGAAGGTGGAATTTAAGACTTTAATTGAAACCAGGGAGGTCACTAATCAGTAGGAGGAGGAAGAACATTCTACATGTAATAGACCCAAAAAGAGAATGTCTCCATAGGACAGTGATGTGATCAGACCTACAATGCTTTAGGAAAATCATTTTATGGACAAAGGATAGTGGTTTCAAGAGAGAAGGGAGGCACCAGCAGATACTCCAGGCATGAGATGATGAGGGCCTGCACTAGAGTGGTGGCAGAGTCATAAGAAAGACTGTGGCAAAGATCAAATCAGGAGGTTTTGGCAACATCTGGATATGGTGGGGGATGAGAAATGATGAGATATCCAGGGTGATTCATATAGGTTGTGAGCCTAAGAGACTGGGAGGTTGGTGTTGCCCTCTGTACTAATAGGTATCTGGAAGGTGAGAGTTTATGGGGAAAAATAAAAGTTCTGTTTTGAACATAATTGGATTTAAAATGTCTACTGGACATCCAGTTGGCAGTGGAGATGCAAGATTCAAAGTTGGCAAAGAGGTTGAGGCAGAATAGATAGATTTGAAAATTCAGCATGGAGAGGGTAATTTAATCCATGGCAGCTGATGAGATCACTAGAAGTATAGTTGAAGTACAGAAGAAGGCCCAGGACTAGAATTCTTAGGGACAGCTGTGGTTAGATTTGCAGGGGGATCCAATAAAGGAGACAAAGGAATGGTGGGATAGATAGGAGGAAAATTAGGAGAGAGTAGTGTCTTGAAAACCTTGAGAGATGAGAATTTCAAGGAGGGGGAAACGCAGAGAGGTCAAGGAAAATGAATAAGAAAAGGCTATTGGAATGGACAACTAAGAGAAAATTAGTAGCTTCAGAGAGTAGTTTCTGTGGAATAAGATCAGAAACCAGATTGTAAGGGGTTAAGAAGAGAGTGAGACATCTGTTGTACACAAACTACTAGAAAGATTAAAATACAAATGGTAGAAGAAATACATAGAAAGATAGCAGAGATGGAAAAAATCAAGTGAGATTTTTCAGGAAAGGAGAGACATGGTCATATTTGTAGGCAATAGGACAGGAATCAGTAGAGAGGGAAAACTGGAAGATAAGTGAGATAATGGAGATGACAGAGGGGGAACACAATGTCAGAAGAGATAGAATAGAATGGGATCACTTGAACTAGAAAGAGGGACTGCCATTAATAAAGTAGTAAGACCCCTTCATCATGTAAGGCAGGGCTGAAAGAGGAAAGAATGGCAGAAGGCACCAAAAATATAGGGTGAGCAAGAGAGGAAAAGAAAAAACTTGTGAATGATCTCAATCTTTTACTGTAAATTATGAGGCAAGAGCCTCAGCTGAGAGTTGGGGGAAGAAGAGCAATGGGATATGTCAGAAAGGATGAAGAAATTTGGAAGAACCACTGTGAATATTGGGACAGTGAGTTGATTGATGAGGGAGGTAGAGTAGGATTGCTTGCTGTAGGAGCCCATCTGAGATTGTATCACAAAAATTTGTGATTGGCACAGAACAGTTGGATGATTTTCTAAATCTTTCAGCAACACAATAAGTGTGTAGAAGTGAAGGTAATGAATGGTGTAAGCGATCCAAGACTGGGACTTAGCTGGCTATAATCGAGGATATGATAAGGAGAGCAGGACAGTGTAGACTTAAATTGGTTCAAGGAGTTAAGATAAAGAACAAGAGGAGAGTGGTTAGTGCAAGGGGGAGATGGCTTGGAAAAGAATTGAGGGCTCAAGAAATTGGAGGTCATGGTTTCTATAGAGTGGAGTTTTGGTTAGAGAAGACAGGAGAGGTGAAGAATTAATAGTTTGTGGAGATTTCAGAATTCTTAAACACAGAGTACATTTGTAGGTGATGGCAACAATATCAACAGAGTGTGACCTTTGTGTGTGGCTAAAGTAAGGTAAATAGGTTGAGGAACTTTGTGGTTTGACTTCATATTTTTTACACTACTCCCTTTTATAATATAGTTTATACTTTTCATACCAATTTACTCGTTATTGTCTATTGCCATCCTGCCCTCTTCTATGGGTCTATGTGGTGTACATGCTGTTGTGTTTTTAATGTATTTATTACCCCATACCCATAATAGAATTCATGCACATTTCTTCTGTTGAAATTCTACTTCTTCAATGAAGAATACTGTAGATAATATGCCCCTTCTCAAATGCATAGTCAGATTCATATTTATCCTAGCTTATAAACTGTCTAGATAGGGACTGTCAGCTATGTTTGTATCTCTAGCACTTAGTATATATTTAATATTTACTGAGTTGCCAGAAAATTAAAATACCTTTTCTCAAGGGTAGTTAATAAGCCTTATTTGACTTATTTACCTAATTCAAATAATGCTTTGTGTACCTGAGAACTAGCTGTTAAATCATAAATTTTTGTAATGAATTAATTCTTATCTGATTTCAGATTACTGTCAAAGAGGTAGCACTTTATTGTAGGAAGAGCGTTTGACTTTGAGTCAAATTCCACTAAAGACTTAATTCAAAATGTTGAGTTTTCTTAGTAGTTTGTACTCTGTCTCCTCAAATTATTTTGTAATTACACTAAGTGGTGAAGAGAATAGATCAAGCTTCAAGCCTGGAGTCAGGAAGACCTGAGTTGAAACCCAGCCTAAAATACTTAGCAGCTATGTGGTGCTGGCCAAGTCACTTAAGCCCCTCTTTTGCCCCAGTTTCCAATCTCTAAAATAAGAGCACCTACCTCCCAGGGATGTTGTGACAATAAAATAAAATGAGCTAATAATTTAATTGATACATAGCGGATACTATATCACCATTAGCTATTATTATCTCATCTCATCACTTGCTTGTTCTTCAGTAATATGTAAGCTCTATAATGATCAAAATTAATTTTCTTATGTCTTTTACTCTCCCTGATGCCTAACCCTGTACCTAACATGTAAATAATTGAAATTTTGTTTGGGCATTTAATTAGTTGCATGATCATGAAAAAGTCACTTGAAAAAGTTAAGTCTTCATCTGTTGTAGGAATATTCCTTAATACCCCCTATTGTTGTGAAGAAAGTGCTTTGTAAACTTTCTGTAACACTGAGGTATTAGCATTAGGATCATTTTAGTGACATTTTAAAGTCTTTGAAAATAAGCAAAATGTAGGATTTTTTTTCCCCTTTATTTTGAGGAATTTTCATTTTTAGCTTCTAAATTCAGTGGTAAAGATTTAGGGGGATGAAAAAGAATTGTAATCAAAATCCTTTTTTTTTTTTTAACCTCCGTGCTTATACTAGATTGGCTATTTAAATTCATACTTCACTTTAAAAAAAAGGAAAATTAAAGAAACCTCTTTTTGGAACAGAACTTTAGTATTTATTTTTGTACATTAAAACATTTGATTTCTAGAGTGTCTTGATTCTAACCTTATTTTACAGCTGATCATCTTTTTTTAAATAGGCATATGATAATTTAAGCTTGAGTGATCACTTGCTGAGAGCAGTACTGAATCTCCTCAGAAGGGAAGTTTCAGAGCATGGTCGTCATTTACAGCAGTATTTCAATCTGTTTGTAATGTATGCCAACCTAGGTAAGAACTTTTTAAGTGTTCTTCAAACCTTGTATTCTTATTCAGTTTGACAAAGACTTGAAAAAGTCATTGCAAAGTTTAACTTTATTGCAACAACTAGCATGAAAATGTAGATTTACCAAAAAGTCCATAGCATTCTTTGTTTTAACAGAAAGGTTTACTTACTGTAAGGATTTTTGAAATTGCATGCTTCCTTAAAGTATTTAAAGTGAAAATTAACGTATTAAAACGTTTTTATACACCCAAAGTAAGGTACACTTCCTCTCCCCTCAATACAATTATCTCAAGAAGATCTACCTTACATGTGCTGACTGTGTGACTCTGGGCAAGTCACCTAACCTCTTAATGCCTTCAGCAGCTTTAGAAGAGTTATTATAATGCAGAACAGGTACTGAACAGCATTGGAAGAGGGGGCTTCCTGTGCAATTTTTTTTTTTTTTTAGTCCAAGAGTGAGAAGGAATTTAACATTACCTGGATAAA
Organism: Macrotis lagotis; assembly: GCF_037893015.1. NCBI lineage: Eukaryota > Metazoa > Chordata > Mammalia > Peramelemorphia > Peramelidae > Macrotis > Macrotis lagotis. The sequence continues at coordinate 515,431,869 of NC_133658.1, read as the reverse complement.
TTGATTTTTAGAATGGAACAGTACAAAGGTGAAAAATGCAGATATTGGGGTGGGGTGGGAGGGTTCTATTTTTAAGTGTGTGTGTGTGTGTGTAAAATTAATGTATATTTGCAATTAACTTACAAAATTTTAATTTCCTATTTGTCTATTACTTCAAGTCACTGTTAAGAGCTTTAGCACTTGAAAGAAACAACTCTTATTAATTAATCCCTGTTCCCAATCACTTTTTTCATTTCATGTCTCTGTTGTTAAGACTTTTCCATATACCTTTTGGCACAAGAGTGACACTGTTATCTGGCTATCCACTAATCCTAGTCTCTGCATCTGTGCCTCCCTTCAGCCTTTCATCCACAGTGTGAGCAGTAGTACTATTATTTCAATTCAAGCCTCACTCAGACCTGGTAGTTCAGGCTTGGAACCCAAATGAAATGTGACACTTGGATCATGCAACAATTAACAAAAGGATATTTATTTGAAAACTCATCAAGGGTACAGTATTAGTTGAAGTAGATTCTTGGCTCCTCCCCTGATTACCTCAGAGACAGATCTAATGAGAAGGATGTGGTAATGCTCACAACACTGATATCCACAAGTCTGAGAAGCAGTTTCTCAAGAGGCTGCCACTTTCACACCCTTAGGTGAACAGGAAGTCCAGTCATTGACTTGAACCTTAGTTTCTTGTACCAGCCATCAAGGGTAGCTTCTTATTCTTTACGGAAAAACATCACTGGAACCCTACTACACCAAGATAAAGGCCATGTTTATGGAGGCAGGTTAGCTCAGTAACAAACACGCTCCATTTGAAGAGTAAGAAAATATGAATTATATTCTACTTCTGCTATTTATGAGTCATGTGACATTTAACCAGTCTCTACATAGCCTTTGTCCTATTATATGTAAAATATTTTGACTGCTCTGCATTTTTGTGAGTATCCACTGAGTTGCTATAAGCTTCAGTGACAAAGCTGTCTGTTTGAAGTTGCTAAGGAGAAGTCCTAGACATCTAGGTTGTGAAGTAGATAAAGTGCTAGGCCTAGATTCAGGAAGTTTCATCATCTTGAGTTCAAATCTGATCTCAGGCACTTATTAGCTTGAGTGACCCTGGACAAGTCACTTAGCCCTGTTTGCCACAGTTTCCTATAAAAGAGCTGGAGAAAGAAATGGCAGAGCGCTCCATTGCCATGCCAAGTCATCCATGATTGAAAGAAACAACAGCAAAAAAGGAATGGACTTAGATTATAAAATTTACAGTCAAGTTCTATTAAGTAATTGTTTTTGTTACAACCAGTTTTATTCTTCCATACTCTCCTGATACTTTCACTTCCTCTTTTATGTTTTTTCCTCCTACTCTACAGGTATGGCAGAAAAAACACAGCTTTTGAAATTGAGCGTACCTGCCACATTTATGCTTGTTGCTCTGGATGAAGGACCAGGTCCACCCATCAAATACCAGTATGCTGAACTAGGCAAATTATATACTGTAGTCTCACAGCTGATCCGTTGTTGCAATGTATCATCCCGGATGCAGTCTTCAATCAATGGTAAATTATATTATTCTTTTTTTTAAGTTTTTGCAAGGCAATGGGGTTAAGTGGTTTGCCCAAGGCCATACAGCTGAGTAATTATTAAGTGTCTGAGGCCGGATTTGAATTCAGGTACTCCTGACTCCAGGACTGGTGCTCTATCCACTGTGCCACCTAGCTGCCCCAAATTACATTATTCTTAAAAGATAATCTAAAATATTGTATTCATCGCAATAGCACTAGTTGCTATTGTTACCATTCATTAAATAAATACTTCAAAAGACTTGTCACTTCTTTATCATGACTATTTCCACCACTAATGCAGATTGAACATCTCTTTACTTTAGTAGATAATTTCATGAATCAGTGTCATACAGAGGTACTCAGGAGAAATGAAAATGACTCATAGACTCTCTAAAATTGTAAACTTTATTTTTCATAAAGCAGGGTTGTCAAGAAGCATACTTTGATATATTTGTAAGCTTTTTTTTTTCCCCCTGGAATTTGGAACTTTTTAAGTATTTCAATGAGCCCCTTATTTTTCTGAAGTTCACAGCTTGATTATCAGGTAGTTGACTTTGGAGTCATTTTATTTACTTATCGATACTGTTCAGAGTTTATATTATTAAATAAAAATAAATTTTAATATTTAAATACATGAAATATATTTTATAAATATTGACTTTGGTTGATCTGAAGAATGAATAATGTTACCTTTCTATAATCTTGGCAAACTCACCAAGCAAATCTTTAACTTTTCTCCCACACTCAGTGTTCTAGTTTCCAAGGTACAGCCAAAAATAATTATGCATACTATCAGAAAGAAGCCATATCAGCTCAATAATTTTGATGTTATTCCCCCCCCCCCCATAGGGATAGGGACTGGGATAATGATTTGAGTTGTGATTTTTTTTTTTCCTGAAGTTGTTTGCTTTATTGTTCTGTCACCATGGAGAAAACAGTTCAGTTTTTCATCAGTTAACAACTCTATTCTAGGTAATCCCCCTCTTTCCAACCCCTATGGTGATCCTAATTTATCTCAACCTATAATGGCACTTCAGCAGAATGTGGCAGATATTTTGTTTGTGAGAACAAGTTATGTGAAGAAAATTATTGAAGACTGCAGTAACTCAGAGGAAACCATCAAATTGCTTCGCTTTTGCTGTTGGGAGAATCCTCAGTTCTCTTCTACAGTCCTCAGTGAACTCCTTTGGCAGGTGAAAGAAACAAAACTTTTATATATATGTATGTCTCATCTAATTAGTTACACTGTTAAACAGGAAAAAAATCATCCTATATTATTTTATTTAAAGGTTGCCTATTCATATACTTATGAACTCCGACCTTATTTGGATCTCCTTTTACAAATCTTATTAATTGAGGACTCCTGGCAGACACACAGGTAAGTACTTAATATTTCTCTTTTTGCTATTGATGGAAATAATATCCCAGTTTTCAAGAAAAAAATTTCCATCTCTACCTTAAATTTTTCTATTGAATATTAAAAATTTTGGTAATTTAATGTTAAGAACTTCCTCAAATTTTTTTATTTCTGATTTCATGTTACTCTAGTTTTCTTCAATCTCTTAAAAATATAAGAATAAATTTTCTCTTACATTTATTTTGATTGGAAAGTTAACAGCTTTTTTGATAGTTATTTGATGTTCAATTCCATATTTACTAAACGTACCAAGATAAAACAGTACATGCTCTCAAGAAACATATATTCTAGAATATATACTATATGCTATGAAGATAAGGAACAGGGATGGTGAAGAATCAGAGAAGGCATCAAGATATATTAATAATGTCATAAAATTTTTTCAGGGTTATTACAGTATGCCAGTCTTGAAATTAATGTTCAACTTATCCATATAGATACCTAAAAATATTACCTTGATATATGAATGCCCAGTTGTTTGGTTCTATAAGTTGTTATAGTGGAATACTCAAAGCATTTCTCATGGTCAAAGAACATCTTCCTAAATTCTTTATGAACTTGAAGTTTTGAGTTCATAATGATAGTTCAACCTGAAGTTGACATTTAGAGTAAATTTTAAATTTTTAAGTGATATTTAAAGGGGTTCTTAAGTTAATAACAGCACACTGAAGAATTCTGATTCTCCCAGGTTCATTTTCTAACTCTTCATATAGACACTGACACTATGTCACAGAATGCAAATTCATTAGAATGTGTTTTGGTATTTTATAATAATGTAAAATGTATTTTAGAAAATAGGGTTGGCCTCTTGCCCAAACCAGTTTAAAAAAGGCAGAAATTTGAAAAGGAAATCATACCATTTTATCAGGTTTGATTATTCTGTTTGAAAACTAAATGCAGAAAAATAAGAAAACAACACTATGTAATTATAATGACCAGACTTGGTTGGCTTCAGTGAAGAGTTTAGAAAATGCTTTCTTCATTGAAAAGTGGGGACTTGGGGACAGGTAACAACACTTCATGTGCTGTCAGAGACAGACCAAATATTGACTACTGTGACTATGGTACTTTTCTTTTTTAAAAAAAAATCTTTGGGGATGGCTAGGTGGCCCAGTGGATAGAGAGAGCACCAGCCCTGGAGTTAGGAATGCCTGAGTTCAAATCCAGCCTCAGACACTTAATTACCTAGCTGTGTGGCCTTGGACAAGCTACTTAACCCCATTGCCTTGCAAAAACTAAAAAAAAAAAAATCTTTTTTTAAAAAGAACGGGCTTACACCAGACTCAAAAACTTTTTGAAAACATTTACAAAACACTTCTCACACAAATAAAATGAGATTTAAATAACTGGGCAAACATCAACTGCTCATGGATATGTCAAGCTAATATAATAATAATGACAATTCTACCAAAACTAAACTACTTGTTTTTAGTGCCCTGCCAATCAAAATTCGAAAAAATTACTTTAATGAGTTAGAAAAAATTATAAGCAAATTCATATGGAGAAATAAAAAGTGAAGAATTTCTAGGGATTCAGTGGAAAAAAGTTCAAAAGAAGGTGGCTTAGTCTTTTCAGTTCTAAAATTATATTATAAAGCATCATTCATCAAAACTGGTATTGGCTAAAAAATAGAGTGGTTGGGCAGTAGAATAGACTAGATGCAATAGCAAGAAATGATTATAGTAATCTGCTGTTTGATAAGCCCAAAGAGTCCAGCTGTTGGGATAAAAACTCTCTCTTCGATAAAAACTGCTGGGAAAATAGGAAGTTAGTGTGGCAGAAACTTAGATTAGACCAACACCTCACACCCTATACCCAAGATTAAGATCAAAATGGATACAGGATTTAGACATAAAAAAACAAAAATTATAAGCAAACTAGAAGATCAAGGAGTAGTTTACCTGTCAGATCTATGGAAAGGAAAACAGTTTATGACCAAGGAAGAGATGGAGAACATCATTAAAAGCAAACTAGACAATTTTGATTACATTAAATTAAAAAGCTTTTACACAGATAGAACCACTGTAACCAAGATCAGAAGAAATGTAGCAAATTGGGGGGCGGCTAGGTGGCGTAGTGGATAAAGCACCAGCCTTGGAGTCAGGAGTACCTTGGTTCAAATCCGGTCTCAGACACTTAATAATTACCTAGCTGTGTGGCCTTGGGCAAGCCACTTAACCCCATTTGCCTTGAAAAAATTTTTTAAAAAAGAGAAATGTAGCAAATTGGGAAATGATTTTTACAACTAGTATTTTTGACAAAGGACTCATTTCTAAAATATACAGAGAACTGAATCAAATTTTCAAAAAAACAAGCCATTCCTCTGTTGACAAATGGTCAAAGGATATGCAAAGGCAGTTTACATATGAGGAAATCAAAGTGATCCAATCATATGAAAAATTGCTCTAAATCACTACTTATTAGAGAAATGCAAATTAAAGCATCTCTCTGAGGTACTACCTCACACCTCTCAGACTGGCCAATATGACCAGGAAGGGTTGTGGGAAATCTGGTGGAGCTGTAAACTCAGCTATCCTTACTGAAGAACGATTTGGAATTATGCCCAAAGGTCAATAAAAATGTGCATACCCTTTGATCAGCAATACCATTACTAAGATTATGAAAACATCACTTGTACAAAAATATTAATAGCAGCCCTGTTTGTTGTAGCAAAGAATTGGAAATTAAGTGAATGTCCTTCAGTTGGGGAATGGCTTTAACAAACTGGTGTGTGTGTGTATGTGTGTGTGTCATGGAACACTATTGTTCTATTAGAAACCAGGAGGGATGGGAATTCAGGGAAGCCTGGAAGGATTGGCATGAACTGATGCTGAATGAGATAAGCAGAACCAGAAAAACATCGTACCCCCTAACAGAAACATGGGGGTGATGATCAATCTTGATGGACTTTCTCATTCCATCAGTGCAAAAATCAGGGACATTTTGGGCTATCTCCAACAGAAAATACCGTCTGTATTCAGAGAAAGAATTGTGGAGTTTGAACAATGACTATTACCTTCAATTTAGGGGGGGAACCTGTTATCTTATTATGTAATTTTGCTATATCTCTTATACTTTATTTTTCCTCCTTAAGGATATGATTTCTCTCTCATCCAACTTAGATCACTGTTTTCCATGGAAACAATGTAAAGACTAACAGACTGCCTTCTGTGGGGGGGAGGGAAGCAAGAATAGGGGAAAAGTTATAAAAAAAAGTTATAAAGCTCAAAATAAATAAATAAAATCTTTTTAAAAATGGGCTTACTGGTTAGTACAAAGGGGAGGGATGTAATTGGAAGCAAATGTGACATTAAAAGGATCAATAAAAATTAAGATTTCTAGTGAATTAAATGCTGAAATAAAGTTGCAATAGTGCTTTGAATACTCAATATAAATCACAGTACAAGAAAAAAATTGAACTTTTTTTGATAATTGAATAATTTTTTTCATTATCTAGGGTGAAATTGTATTAAAATTTTTGTAGTAAATCTTACAAGAAATATCAACAAAGTAGTCATCTGTAAGCTACTTTTTGAATGTTTTTTGTTTTTTGAGTCAATGACAGACTATTTCCTTTACAGTGTTATAGCTCTTATCCACATATGTATTTGTAAAAATAAGATTTCAGAGTAGTTAACTGAGATGATGTGGTGAATTTGATGTGTATCTCCTAGATTTATCTGCCTTCTTTGACAAAAAAATTTCTTTTTTTGTTATTGGAACAGTGAGATATATGGTACACCTTGCAATAACAAGTCTGAATTCATGACATTTATGATGATCAGTCTTGTAGCCAAAAAAAAAGTTAGATTTTATAAATCAAGTACATTATTGGTCTTCAGAGGATTAAGAGTTCTAAACTGTAAAAATTGCTCCTTTGTTTATAGTGCTTAAGAACTGAAAAGGTTAGATCACTAATCCTTGGCAAATAGACAAAGCCATAGTTTAGAATGTACATTCTAATTATTAGGGAATATGCATTCCCTGCACTTTTTGCTCCTCATGCTAATGGATTAATGTGTATTGACTCAATTGTCTTCTAAATTTAGAACCAAATATAATCTATTTGGTTTATTGAAACTGATTTATTTGGCCACCTACTCTTTAATACCTGGGTTTAAACTGTTGCTGCTTTTTGAATGGGAAGTACTGAAGAAATAATAACCCCTAAACTCCAATTGAGGTGTTAGAATTTCATTTGTACTGTAAGTGCATTTGTACAAATGTGCAAATTTAATGTCATTGTAATAAGGAGGTGTTGTAAGCAAATTTTGTCATTCGGGGGGGGGAAAGCAGACTTATTTGTCTTTGAATTAAGAAGTAGTCAGACACTGAAAATATGAAAAAAAGCAAGATGTTCTAATGTAAATCCATAACAGATGAGTTTAGCTTCTCCACAGTGGGCAACAGGTTCTTGAATATATATACTGAAAAAACTGTAGAAGAGACATGACAATTCATTTAATATTCATATATACTCTGTGATGACTTGAGCATCAGTACTCTCCATTACACTGCCAACCTTATGTCCATACTTTCTTTTGCTCCTTAATTCATGTTGCATCTTTTCCTTGTTATCACATAAATTATCCCTGCATTATTTGCATCAAATATTGGAAGATTTCTTCTTTAAGTCTTTTGTATATTCCATAATGGCTATAATAATGTAAATGCGAGGAACTGAAAATGGGAAACTGAAGACTGTAGAATTATGTCTTAAGTTTAGGCAAGAAGAAAATATCAGAATGATCTCTCCCTTCTAGGCCAATGTAACAAGGGAGAGGAAAAATAATATGACTAATCAGCTTCAATAGTTGGTTAATTTTGCTGAAGATTTTATGTCTTACTGTACTAAGTTTTGAAGATACAAAGAATGTTTAACTTTCAAAAAATGGTCCCTGACCTTAATAAGCTCTAACTAGGAAGACAATAAGATGATGTCTGAGAGACCATAAAACTTTCAGAATAGGAGATGGAGTGTATAATGTTTAAGGAGTAGCATGGAAATTTATTTTTGTTCATTTTCTTAAGGGACAGATCACTGGACAGGCCAAGCGAAAGGGTTATTCAGAAGATAATATAAAAATAAAAGATATCATCTCTTGGACTGTCTTTTTTTGGAGGGGGTTGGGGTTGGCCCCTTAACTCTGTTTATATGACCAACTCACCTTTTTTAATGATATATTTCCTGAAGGATATGCTACCTTCTGCACACAAATCATTATAAATATTCTCCAGTCCACTTATAAAATTACAGAACAGCAAAATAATTTGAATACCCCTTTAAATTTTTTCATATATTTGACTCATTTTTTTTTTTATTTGTTTGAGAATTTGATTCTTGGTTCTTTCCTTTCAGAATTCATAATGCACTTAAAGGAATACCAGATGATCGGGATGGGCTATTCGATACAATTCAGCGCTCTAAAAATCATTATCAGAAAAGAGCTTATCAGTGTATAAAATGTATGGTAGCACTCTTTAGTAATTGCCCTGTAGCCTACCAAATCTTACAGGTGAGAACTTTTTTTGTAAATTGTTCCTTAAGAGAATACCTGATTACAGGATTCCCCTCCCCTTCTTTTCTGTTATCTGCTCAGGTGACTGGGTGACACAGTGGAGATTACTTGCCTTGGAGTCAGGAGGACAGGAGTTTGAATCCAACCTCAGACACTTAACACTAACTAGCTGAGTGATCTTTGGCAAGTCACTTAACCCTGATTGCCTCCCATCCAATACTATCTCCAATCGTCCTGATTCATATCTGACCACTGGACCCAGATGGCTCTGGAGGAGAAAGTGAGGCTGGTGACTTAGCACATCAGGCTCTCACTCATATCCAGTTCATGTGCTTGTCATGGTTTCTAAAATGAAGGACAAACATAATATCCTGTTTGCTCAGCATCTTTTTTTTTTCAGGTTTAATCAACTTGGTCACAATTAAAAAGATGCTTTAGAAATTAATCTTTAGGGGGCAGCTAGGTGGCATAGTGGATAAAGCACCAGCCTTGGAGTCAGGAATACCTGGGTTCAAATCCGGTCTCAGACACTTAATAATTACCTAGCTGTGTGGCCTTGGGCAAGCCACTTAACCCCATTTGCCTTGCAAAAACCTAAAAAAAAAAAAAAAAAAAAAAACCACTGTGCTACTGTTTAGGTAGTTATTGGGGGGGGATACTTACATTTTACAAGATCCTATAATCTCTTAAATATGCATTATAGCATTTAAAATGTACTGGTTTACATAAAGAATTTTTTTTTTAACAATTTGTGTCTGATTTATTTTGAAGAGTAATGGAGATCTGAAAAGAAAATGGACCTGGGCAGTGGAGTGGCTTGGAGATGAACTTGAACGACGACCATATACTGGCAATCCTCAGTATACATACAACAACTGGTCTCCTCCAGTACAAAGCAACGAAACATCAAATGGTTACTTTTTGGAAAGATCACATAGTGCCCGAATGACTCTTGCAAAAGCTTGTGAACTCTGTCCAGAGGAGGTAAAAAAGGTTAAAATAGCATTTTTCAACAAATAACGGGTGGTGGGATTCAAAATAATTTTTTGCCATGCCATAAAAAAAAAATCTAGGAAGAAAATTTCAGTTTTAAAGGTATTTCACATATACCTTTCTTGAACCCAGGTCCTCCTGTCTACAGAACCAGTGTTTTATCCACTGCACCACCTAGTTCCCCTCATGTGTCTTTCTTGAACAAAACCTTCTAGAATTCCTAGAACACAAACAAAAACTAGTAAAGAAAACTCAAGTCTACTTTAGACTTTAAATTCAGATAGTTCTGCCATACCTCAACATATGTGTTCCCAAAAAAAGTGCTCCACTATGTAAACTCTTCGGGACAAAAAGCATGGGGGGGGGGGGGGGGGGGGATGAGGCTGGGTTTACAATGTTTGATTGTGGAAGTGGGAGATTGTAGCTTGTGAGTTTGTGAGTTATTGTAAAGCAGAGTGTTTTTCTGAGTCTTTAACTGTCTTTCTTGGAATAAACTTAAAATTCCCATTGTGCTTAAAATATCCCTGATGCATCAATTGTGTTGGCAACAAATTCCTGTTTTCAAAGCTCACTTTATAGCAGAGTTGCCTGTAAACAAAAATGAAGTTTAACTATCAAATTAAAAAATTTGAACTTGCCTGGAAAATCAAATTCTATTTCCTTTTAAATATGTTCACCTAGGAACCAGACGACCAAGATGCCCCAGATGAACATGAGTCATCTCCACCAGAAGATGCTCCATTATATCCCCATTCACCTGGATCTCAGTATCAACAGGTAAAATAAGAATTTACTTCTACTTTTTTCTCAAAAACCACTAAGTAGGGGCAGCTGGGTGGCACAGTGGATAGAGCACTGGCCCTGGAGTCAGGAGTACCTGAGTTCAAATCCAGCCTCAGACACATAATAATTACCTAACTGTGTGGCCTTGGGCAAGCCAATTAACCTCATTTGCCTTGCAAAAAACTAAAAAACAACACTAAGTATTCTTTTCCAGAATGACTAAATCAGTTCTAATTCTGTTGCTACAAGGTGTAAGTGTAAAGTTATGAGAATGGTTTTCTAGTGTGACTTCTGAAAGCAGAAAAAGAATGAGAATGACAGGGATGTATTTCAGCTTGTAGCATTTTCAGGTTGGCCAATTAGTCTTGTGCTAGTAGCTGTGAATAGAAGTATATATTATTTCATTCCAGCGTATAAAACAAGTGACTTATAGGATAAAGAATATCACATTTTTTGTAAAGCGTAAAAGAAATACTTGGCTATACTATAAAGGAACAATATGGGGATGAAATAATTGTCAAAAGCAAAGGGTGTGGATCTTCATGAAGGATTTTTAAATGTTCTTGATGTTTGAAGTAGTCATCTTGCCATGATGGAAGTACTGAATCACTTAGAGCAGGAGCTGTCCATGCAACCCCCTGTGGGTTTCCTAAATGCTTTAATAAACAAAACCAAACTACCACAGGGCTCTCACTAAAATGTCAAATCATATATATATATATATATATATATATATATATATATATATATATATATATATATATATATATATATATATATTGTCTATTGCTTCAATAAAAACTTTTGAAAGTAAGGTTAGACAGCCCTGACTTAAGAGTTCATTCAGATAGATTAAGAGAATTAGGATGTATTTAAACTTTAGATAAAGAAATGGACTTATTCTGATAGGAAGCTTGGACATGAAAGAAATCTTTGATGAAGATTTCACAGTCAACCTTGATGAACAGAAACAACATAGTAGACATTCTTCTGTCCTTTCAAAGAAGAAGATATGTGATTTGGTAGAGGCATCTCCCGGGGGTTTTCTCAGAGCTTTCTGTCTTCAAGACCAGCCCTCTGCCCACTGTGCCACAGTGCCTTTGTGAAAGTTGGACAGAAATTAAGGAAGACAGTAATCAGTGATAAAATTCATAATCATAGAAATAAAGGATCAGAATCTACACTAAATTAAACCAGGAACATCTGATCACATATGCCCAGTAGTATATCAAGCCTTAACTTCAGGTATCTTGATTCCCTCAGTAATGTGCTTTCTATCATATTCTGGTGCCTCTTTCTTGCTTATCACTACTTGAATATAATTTTTAAATAGGTTTGAGTTTTGCCTTATGATCCTTGTCTCCTATCTAAATGTAACCTAATTATCTGCCTGTGGCCTGCTTTCCTATTTATATATCTTTTAGACTCATTCTTATCCCTACAAAAAAATCCCTAGTCTCTATAGTCAACTTAGTTCATTTATGATATCATTTGTCACTTTTTAAAAGAGAGATAATGAAAATGACTCTTTTGAATACATGAATCAGTTATTTTCCAAGTTATGCTGATTAGTAAGCCAAAAGTATTAGAGCACATCAGATTTAGTGTAAGTCAGGATCTGATATCTTTATTGATGGCAACTTGTTTTGTTATTTCAAACCTACAAGAAATGAAAATATATTTTGAGTTAAATCTTTCAAACTTAATCATTTTGCCAGGATTTTGAAGTTACTTCCTAAATTTATTGAGTTTCAGTGAAGCCAGAATCTTTTCCCTTTCCTGCATATCTTTCATCTGCTAACCATTCCCTCTCCCACCAACCCTGTTTTTCTTCATCTTGCACTCTTTACTGATGTTCTCAGCAGAGCAATTGGTAAGTGATGTGAGACTCTTAAATGCTTTGCCCTTTCCTGTAAAGATAAAGTCACACTTTTATCACAAGCTCACAGATTAATCCATTATACACATATTTATTTCCTCACAGCAAAAAAGGTATTTTTCACTGCTCAATACACACAATTCTTATTTTCCTGACATTACAGGACAACATACACCAAACTATTTTCCATCCCAACAGTTCTGTTGGAACATCTTTGAGTTGCTTATTCAATTACACTATGATATAACCTTCATAGAAAGATATTTGGCCAAGTTGTTTATCTTTAAATGATGCTGAAATGAAGATCTTTACTGTAGTTAACTCTTTTTATGGTATTTATTCCAAACTTTGTTGTCTTAAACTTTTTCCTGCTGCCTTTATTTTGCATGAAATTCTGAATAATAGAATAGTAGAATTCAGTTTGACTTCATGATTTCATTCTTTTTTACCTTCAGCAAAAATGTGCCTAAAAGGTGAGTGGTAGGGCTTAGATGAAAATTGTTTTTAAGACTCTTAAACAAAATGCTGTCTACCATTTTAAATGTTCTTAAAATTAATTTTAGTGTTTATAAAGTTCAATATGCATATCTATTTTTCTCTAGAATAACCATGTGCATGGACAGCCATATACAGGCCCAGCAGCACATCACATGAACAACCCTCAGAGAACTGGCCAACGAGCACAAGAAAATTATGAAGGCAATGAAGAAGTTTCCCCACCTCAGACAAAAGATTAGTGAAATGCACATAACTAACTGGTTCCATCAAGACTGTGCACCCAGGCCTTACAGTCCAACCTTTTTCTGAGTCTGGCTAATATTTAAAACTAGAAAAAAAAAACTATTCCTAATCAACATGGAGTGGAGAGTCTATTCACTGTCTTATCTGCAGAAAATTGCTGTCAATATATAACCCGCCTGCAGTGGAAAGTGTATAGTGTTTTGTAATAAATGGCCTGATGCTAATGTGTAAATGGCAAAGGTGTATATAGTATATTAATGTTTGACTGTTAATTCTTAAGCAAGAAACATTTTTTTGTCTTGAAACTCACAGATCTACGAAAACAGGAAAAAAATTAATTTCTTGATCTATCCACTGCACTCTGCAACCAATGTTGCCTGCCTCATGGCAGTTGGATCAACTCCTTTACAGAAAAAAAAAAACAAAAAAACAAAAAAAGAGCCCATACATGTCAGCCACACCAATATTTCATGTTAATTCTTTGCCACTGGAGTCAATTTTACTATGAGCAACGTAATGGCTTGGTAACCTTTTAATTATTTGGTTGATGTGGAAAATTGGTGATGTAACATTGTTTCTAGATCTCTTTTTCATTGCCTTTTTCATTCTGGTATTAGGTTAATCACTTTGAAGCTATAGTTATGCTGTAACATTTAGCATGGCTTCACACCAAGTTAGTGTAGCCAATGAGGAAAAAAATACCTTAACGACAGCAGTTGTCCCAAAGAGACAGCTGTATTGCTCAGAGCTTTTCTTCTTACACCTAGAATATTTAAAAAAAAATTAAAATGGGGGGAGAAATGTGACAAACAGGTGGTTTTCAGTTGCACATAAGTTCCTCACATCTAATGTTTAACAGTTTATCTCTGGGTGGGATAAAGAACACTTAGGTTTCAGTAATAGGAATTTAAGAGATTTAAAACAAATATGCAAAAATTTGCTATGCCAGGATGCCTGGAGCATAATAGACTGTATTTGGTGTGCTTGTTTTGTTTCTTTGGTAGACCTTAATAGAAAAATCTTCTAACACTTTCCTTTTGCTGGATCCCAGTGAAGTGGAAGTCAGAATCACACAATACTTGGGAGTACCACTGCACCAAGTTAACTTGCTGGTTTTCTGCTCATTCACAATTCTACTTGAAAACAAGAATTGTCTTAGCTCTTTTTCCATTATAAAAAAATCTTAAACGTTAGAAGCGGGGGTTTGATTATAAAAGAAACTACTGGTTAGTCAAATACATTTCTGAGGTATCGCGATTCCAGAATAAACTATTTGTTTAAAGATTCCAAGAAACTCATCAGTATATACTGTATTTAACAGATAATTGGTAACTTAAATGTGTGTATTTTTTTTTTTTGGAACTTGTCTAAGAACCAAATACCCCTGCAAAACAGATACAGCCCACCCTAATACTATTTAAATATTTTGCTGTTTTATTTTATAGAAATTATTTTGCTGAATTCACAAATAGAATTTGATTTAAGAAGAACTTTTTGTCCTGTGGTGTGTGTTTTGGGTTGGGTTTTTGTTTTTGGTTTTTTGGTTTTTGAAGGACTGCACATTAAAATTGAATTCTGTGCATGGCATGCCAAAGCATGACACTGAATTCAGGAATTTCAGTCACAGTATGATTTTGTGCACAGAAAAATTTGGCCTTTCCTAAGGATAAAAGAAATAATTAGGACTTTGACACTGTAAAAGTTTCCTAATGTGATCAATCTTGTACTTTTTGTATGTTTTTATATATACATATATATTTAATGAGCACAAGCTTGATGGTGTTTTTTACAGTTCTATTAATAGGCAAAAACTGTCAGACTTTAGTTTGAACTGAACAAAACAGAAATATAATTGCATTCTTTTTTTGATTAAAGGGGAGAGTGTTCAGAAAAAAATGCAGGGAGGGGTTATCTTCCAGTAATCTATATAATCATTCTATGCTTCTAGGTTTCCTGTAGTATTAGGAAATTTTAACAACAGATTATATTTTTACTTTTAAATTATAGTATTAAAGCCTGGACTTACAAACTTGAAAGTTGTACACAGTGTTTGAGATTCAAATTGGTAGGTTTAATTCAAGTTGCTCAACAATGAGCAAAAAAACTTCAGCTTTATTTGGACCAGTTACTATTGTTAAACACCATCTGATGGGTGATTTTTTTGTATTTCTTGCTTTTTAGGGAAAATGTGTAATATGTATAATTTAATTTTAAGTACAGTGGCTGTACAGACATGAAAAACCTGTGACATTTTAAGGCTGTGAATTTTTCTCCCTAATGGGAGATCCTGACCTTGGTTTGCTTTGAATTTTCAAGCCTCTTTGTTTCAGGTGAGGGCTTGTGAACCTAAATTTTTGTGTTCTTCCATTTTGAAGAATACTAGTCTGTGTCATTACCAGTAATGAGGAAAACTGAATTAAGAGAGAATTGCTCTCTTTGGTCTGTGCACAGTATTTTTTACATTTGATTTTTAAATAAGCATTAATGTACAACTGGAAAATTTAACATGCATGTTATTGTCAGAGCAATGTAGTGATTTTTGAGGGTTTTTTTAATAGGAATGGCACATTTTAAATTACAAGTCCTCAAAGTGCCTAAAAGATTATTTAATTTTCCTTCAACTGATTTTTTTCAGATATATATATCTATATATATAGATGCACATATATATGCATCTGTTTATATTCTATTTAAAAAGTTTGTTGAGGAATCTCTAGTCTTCCAATCTACAAAGATTAAAAAGCAATGTCATAAAAGGCAAACATATTTCTCTACCATAGTAACATTTGTCTGTTCAGCATTTCCAATTAAATGGAACTATTAGCACTTCATGCCATTGGACCTTAGTATTTCAGTGTACAACTTCATAAACTACATTGCTGCTGTTATTAAGATATTTGATAAACCAGATTTTCACACAGCCTGGTATAGACTAAAATAAGAGTATCATAACAATTGAACTTAACTATGTTTTTTGGTTTTGTTTTTGGCTTTCATTGATTTCTATCTCAATCATAATTGATTTTTTCCAATTCAGTGTCTTTGGGCAGTTATGTATGCACAACAACTAGAATTATTAAAATGTTTTCTATATTTTTTCTTTGTTACAACTTTTTTAGTTAATTATAAAACTTAAGTTGTATTGTAAAATGCTTAATCCTACTACTGGTGAATAGAATGTAAATTAAGAGCTCTTTGACTTTTATAAACTTAATTACTTTAAGACTTCATTATGGCACCAAAAATGACCATAAGTTCTTGAATGCTATTCCTTCAAGGTTACATAGCAAGTCTTCCCAACCTAAGAAAATCCTGGCAGCTCTAACCAACTTAGTTGTTCATCATTCTCTAATGAATTTAATAGTTGTCCGAGGACCAGCCAAGCTTGGTTCAAAGGTTCTATACCAGGTTGGCTGTAATAACTCATAGATATCCTACCAAGTCAAAGAGGAATTATCAGTGAGGGGAGTGCCCACACTTCCAAAAGAATAGATTATAAGAATTAAATTTATAAATGAAAGTAATAGTGAAAATTGTTCAGTTGATTGGAATAATAAATTTAGGGAGTTTTATATACGTATATATACGTGTGTGTGTGTGTGTGTGTGTGTGTGTGTGTGTGTGTGTGTGTGTGTGTTTATATTGTCCCATAAGTTCTCTATATCTCTTGAATTCTATTTTAATTTCTCTTGTTGATATTCAAAGAAGAAACCCTCTTGATTGTAGTTGCCCAGTTTTGTTCCCCAATTCTGTATTCTAAGAAATTAAAACCAAAGACCTATTTTAATCTTTCTATTAAAAATATTAACTCTTTGAAAATGAATGCAGAAAGATTAGAAATTATAAGCTAGAAATGAGCTGTACAGATTAAAATTGAGGCATTTTTAAAAATTCCTTATAATTATGTGAAAATGATCATTTTATTTCTTGTTGCTAAGGAAATTCACTTAAGTAATCAAAATTATTTGAGAAGAAATTGAATTTAACTTGAAATGTGGTTCTGAACTTTAATTGCTATTATCCAAATTCTGTTAAGTTAACTTTTGCACATAATTCATAATTGAACTCCTCATACTTAGCACAACATGCATTTTTATAAAAAGAAGGTTCTTGATTACACACTGCAGTGTAATAGATTTGTCAAGCAGTTTTTGATTAGTGTCCTGAATAAAGAAGTTTCTAACCTCTTAAAGATATGTGAGAATAAAATTGCAAGGGAAGATAAGCCTTTACCAAGTGAGTAATGAAATAGATCTATGGGGAAGGTTGTTTTATTATACTTAAGATGAATTATGCAGGAGTGAAAAGAAATTGGCAGAGGAATCCAAATATGTGTATTCATCAACATGAGGAAATTCCATGGATTGGACCACAAACACAGTCTGGATGTCCTGAGATCTGCCCATGTTTGCATAGGCAGGACCTAGTCTATCAAGAGCTTATCTTGAACCTTTCTTTACTATATTATGCTGGCTCAAAGAATTTATCCAAATCTGAAGAGTGACTGTAACACTCACTACTTTGCCCTTTTAAATATTGTCAATTGCTAAATAAAACACTAGTTTAATTTTTTTGGTCCTTTCAAAGTCACGGATGTTAAAATTATGTATATATTTTTTCATATTAATAGTGCACCATGTAAGTGCTGACTTTTAGAATCAGTGAGCACTACTACTCAAAGGGCCTCAGAAATAACAATCTACTAAAGACTGCTTATTACAGCTTCCAAATTAATGCCTACTTTTGACATTGTGTAACAGAACTTTTTCCCTGCCTCTAAAATTTTTTACCATCCTAATACTTATTTGAATATATCAGCATTTTTTTCCTTATTCCTGAAGATCATGTACAGTGTTTAGCTTTTATCGTCCACCAAGTTTTATAAGATTCTATTTTGTGTTTAAATGTATTTGGGCACATGAAGACACTTAGTCCTCCCAATTGTTTAGTTTCATTAGACATGATTCCACTGCCCTAGCTCGCCACTTCTGCCAGAGAAAAGACTTAATACAAGCAAGAACAACCTATTTCCTGCTTTCTTCCTATTGTATACTTTCTATCCAGCCTTCCCCACACACTATCCTCAAAAGGCAACCATCCACTAAGAATTGGAGGAGGAAAATCTTGTTCATGAGTTTTAGTCCAGATTTTCAGTGGAACATAGGTGCCTTCTGGCAAACAGGGCTCTACTTTCTCTGCATAGAAGTTTAACTTCATCACTCTTAGCTTGAGAAGAGAAATTCTTTAGAGTACTCAGGAAGCTCGGTAGACTTATTAATTGATAATTGGTGTAAAGGAAATAGTGTGATTTAATCCATTTTCTCGGAGCCTCTTTATGCTAAGAATTTACTGTTGACGTTAGTGTTGTTTGATGGTTCCTGTTTGCAGATTTTAAAAACATTTGGAGGATGGGAGAAGAAAAATAAGAGAGTTCACTCTTAGGGAATCTGCTTTTCTAGAAGTGGAAGTCTCATATTAGACTTGACCATTCTAAACAATTATTTAAAAGTAAGTATTTATTTTTTCTTAGAGTTGTCTGTTTTTCAGGCAGTTTTTGAGATAATTTAGCACAAATTCAGGGCCTTGTTTAGAGTTTCATAAGTTCAAAATAAATACATTCTAACTTGGTATTTTCTTCAAAGTCTTAAACTGCTAGTATGAAAAAGATTTAAAGTTATTTAGTTAATCTTTAAACTTTTAGATCTGAGTCAAAATGAATACTTACTAAAGTTGGGTTTTTAATTAAAAATGAAAAACCAAAAAATTCACAAATTTGTCAGTAAACTAATAATTGCCTTGCCTTTCTAATAACCATCAAAGTTTACTATTGATGCTATGTTAATGTCCAAATATCAAGTGCTGCATAAATTAAATATTCATTTCTCACAGAAATTAGATGTACTCTAATTCACACTGGGAGATGACAGTTTGGAATATTAATTTGTGATGCCTATAGTCAAAGGACTATTCAGCCACTGAGAAGGGTACCCTGACTCTGCAAGATTAAAAAATGATTCATTAAGGATGTAGATTTCTTATCCTTTGTTTTCAGTTCTAACAAAGTATAGCCCTTCTTTGGAATACATGCAGGTTATATGATTTCCAGGATGAAAACAGTTCCCCTTAGTTCAAAAGTTCTGTTTATAGAACTTGTATGTCAAAAGGCTTAGGGTATATTGGATAACAGAAGCAATCAACCACTGAGAGCAATGGTTTTTTTTAGTTATCAGGTGCCTTTAAGAAGTAACATTTAACATATTATCCACATTTCAACTTTTGAATATGGTCCTATTATACCAAAGTGTACAGGGCAAATAATCATGTACTGTGAGAAATTAGTGATTCAAAACTAAGATAGACATTCAGTTGCTAAATGGAAGCTGGTTCAGTTCTAGGATTTTTATATTTTTTTAAATGTTAGATAAGAACTGAAAGTGTACAAATATATATATATATATATATATATATATATATATATATATATATATATATATATATATATATTTAAAACCAAAGGAAGACTTATATGTGGGTATTAAGTATTGAATCTGCTACTGTGTACTGAAGTTTAGCATTAGAATCAGTTTGTATGGAGTTTCATTAAAATTACTCCTAATTTGGATAGTGCATTAGAAAAATGAACAAAATAAGAATGTTGGGGAGTTTTTTTAAATAGTTATGGATGTGTAAATTAAGTCTGAAATGCTGAACTTTCTAAAGGGATTATAGCTGCTTTAAGTAATATATCCATTTTTAAAATTCATCAGTTATTATTTGGACCTTGGTCAAAGTGCAAATTTGTTGGAGCATTCGTGTGGGTCATGTTGTTACACATTAAAATACATACCTTTTTCTTTTCCTTAGCTTGGTCTTTATGTGAAAATGATAAGCTCCAGTGGTTAGTTTTTTGTGGCCAATGCTTGGGGGTGGGATAGAGGTGGTGTGAAATGAGTTATATGGACTAGACATACTGCCCTGAAGAAGAGAACAGTCACATGCTACTGCTACTCATCCATGATGATAGTTTAATGTATTCTTTACCTACTGTAAGTTTTCTTGTTTCAGTTATTTAAAAAAGAAAATGTGTAGCAAGACCCCAGTGTTTGCTTCTTTATAGTTTAAAGGAAAAGGCTGAGCTGTGAGAAACAGGTGTTCCATGGAGCCAAAGTATAAAGCAATATTGCTTTGTATGTGATTATTCCCAAATTTAATCCCAAGTATAACTGTTCTCTGAATTACAAAAATAAAAGGTTTGTTCATATTAAATCCAACAGTGACAATTTTGGTTGAAGATGCACCTTCCTTTATAGTTGTCTAAAGTGTGTGAAATAGAAGCTGTATGTTCTCATAATCATTTATATTTTAAGAGCAAACAATTCTTAATTTTCTTTTCATTCAAGACAAGTTAAAATTGAAGAAATTTATTGATAACCTCTTTTTTTTCAAGTATGGCATAAGTTTAACTTCAAGAATTACATTGAATCCTTCATGAAGTCAAGGATGGAGCAATGTTGGAGAGGAGAATGGAGGGTGGCATTAACAGGACTAAGCAAAGTCATATATGTAAAATATAGTCTTTAAATTCCTGTGCTGGAGCTCCTTTTGAGACAAATTAATTTTGATAGTTACTTAAATCTGATTTTATCCCGTCTGCTGTCTTGAATATAATTTAGCTCACCAGGGAGACCTTCACTATCAATCATACAACAATTAGCTGTGGGTACAGATAATATTTGATGGTTGAGAAGTAAGTATCTTTGTAGATAACATTGCAACATTTTCAAAAGATACTCCCCCCTTGTACTTCATCCTATATGCACTTCAAAGGTTTATATTCTGTGTGATCATTAGAGTACTTTTTTTTCTGTCTGGAGACAAGAATTATCTTCTTGTATATTGACGTGCTTGCAAAGTTCAGTTAATGTGAGCATGTGTACTTTGTCTAAGAGATTACAAGTACTAGAAAGGCATAATTTGGAATGCTTTCATGATTGGAATGCTTTTTTCATTGAAGATGTTGAACATTTGCCTTCCATTTTAAAAGAGAGAATCCTATCCAAATGGAACTTTATCATTATGGCATAAAAATCTATTGAAAGACCATATTTACATAGCTTATTTAAATTATTTTGTCTTTGAAGACTTAAGTGGTTCTTGCAATTTTTCTGAAAATGCAATTCTAGCACTGCTGTATTACTATGTATTTCAGAAGTTACAGATTTGAATCTTCCTAGCTTCAGGGACATTATGTCAAAGTGAAAAGAGCCAAGGACTTAAAGATAGAAGGTCTGCGTTAAATTTCTATTTTCACGCATATTAACTGTGATGAGCACTGTCTCTGAGCCTCAGGTTCTTTTTTTAAAAAAAAAATACCTTTACTATCTACCTCATTTTTTTAATAAAATTTAAAGTGCTGTAATAAACCTGAGTCATTAATACTAATACAGAGGAATTGAGAAGAATTAAAATTCAGTGTTTATAAAACTTTCACCTCATGAAAGATAAGAATCCCAGTAGAAAATTGATAGGAATGACAGTGCTATAACTTACATAGTCAAAATAATTTTCAGTAAGAAAAGGGAACATTTAATACGTTTATTAAATATTTTGTGCAAGTCACAAAATCAGGTGCTAGGGATACAGAGATTGAAAAACAGTATTTCCTCTTACAAATCTGGTCAAGATGACACATGGACACAATAAAAAGGAGACTGTACTGAAATTTATAGAGAAGAAAAATCATTTTGGATCATTGTAATGGGAAATTAGAGGGTTTATAAAGGGACCCACAAATTGGTCAGATATGACAAATGACTAGATGCTATTGGACAGTTTGAGGACAGTGTTAAGCACAAATAGATTTCTAATCTTTGCTATTTAATTTAGGACTTGGATTTTGATATGATTTCCATTTATTTCAGATCCTCATCTAGAGGTTTAAAACTGAAAATAAAGTGCTTTCCAAGTACTTTGATCAATATATGTCAATACAAGTCTCCAGGATAAGAGTTATCAACTTGTATCTATTGTCCTATAGTTATGTTGGCAATGCTGAGTCAAGTTTTTTGTTTGTTTTTTTAAATAAAAGCTTAGGATGCAACAAAACCTAATTAGCTATAACAATATGTAACATAAGCAGTTGGAATCCATTGATACTCCCAAAACTTCACCATTTTTAAAAATACTTTTCTAATGAGTAAAAGTCAACCCTATTTCTTTCCAACTCCCAAATGAGAATAAAATTTTTTTTAAAACAGATATACCCTATTCAAATGTATATGGTCAAAACAAATTTAAATATTGACCATCTCTGAAAGCATGTACTCCTTTGGTCCATACACTGCATCTTGCCTCAAGAAATGTGTAGACTCTTTAATTACTAATCATAGAATTGTGGTTAGTAATTGCACTGATAAGAGTACTTAAATCCTTCAAAGTTGTTTCCTTTTAAGATATTGTTGTAGCTGTTTAAATTGTTCTGATTCTGTTAAGATAACTAATTCATACAAGTCTTCCCACATTCTAATGAAACCATAATCTTCGTTAATTCTCTTAATGTATTATCACACATCACATTTACATAACTTGTTCAACCATTTGCCAAAACTCATGGATACCCCCCCAAAGTTTCCATTTCTCCCACTTCAGAAATAACTAAAAATTTATTTTACCTCCTTAGAGATATCAGAACTAATCCCTCCCTTAGCCTATATCCCCTTTTCCTCTCCTAAATTCTCCTTTTCCCCTTAGTTTTCTGTTAAGTGAAATGTATTTCTTTACCCAGTTTTGTGTGTGGATGGATGGATGGATGTGTATATGTGTATATGCATATTCCCTCCTTTGACCCAGCCAGGTGAGATGGGCTTCCTGTCAATCACTCCCCTCTCCCACCCCCTTCTCCTTGTATAAATGTCTGCTTACCACTTTACTAATTTCCTCTACTTTTCCTTTTCCTTCTTCCATTCCCTCTTTCCCACTGTATTCCTCTTCCCTTCAATTTTCATTCTTTTAGATGGTCAAGACAGAAGAATCACTCTCAGACCCATTTCTAATTAGACTCCCACTAATAAACTCTGATGATGATATAATTCAAAGGGGACATACCATTTCCCCAAGAGAGAATGTAGGCAGTTTATCCTTTTGTAGACTTTTATCATAGTTAATTATTTTTTTCTTTCTTTTGACTTGGGTTTGAACTTGTTTCATCAAGGGTGGTAGCTAGGTGGTGCAGTGGATAGAGCACCAGCTTTGAAGGCAGGAGGACCTGAGTTCAAATGTGACCTTAGTCATTTAATAATTACCCAGCTGTGTGACCTTGGGCAAGTCACTTAAGCCCATTGCCTTAAATGAATAGGATTTTTAAAAAAAGTTCCATCAATAATACTTGTGAGCCCTCTTTCATTAAGTCATTTTTTTCTCCAATAGGATAGTTCTCAGTTGTGCTGGGTATTTAGGGACTATACCCTATATTCCTTCTGGAATAGCAGATATCAAGCTATCTACTCCTTTAAAGAGTGGATAATCATGTGTGATTGTGATTTTGACCCTTTGGTACTTGAATTTCTAACTGCTTGAAGTGTTTTAAATTTGGCATAGAAATACTCTTTTGGCCTTAATGTTCTTGGAAGTGTTTGTTTTGGGGTGTCTTCCAAAAGCTAACTAGTGAGTCTTTTCCTATTTTGCCCTCGGATTTTAAGAGATCTGAGCAGTTTTTCTTACAATTTCTTGAAATATGTGTAAATTCTTTTTTTGGTCTTGACTTTATATGTAGTCCAGTAATTCTTAAATTTTTCCTCTGCAATCTGCTTTCCAGATCATCTGTTTTTGCTACAAGAGAACTTATATTTCCTTCATTTTTTCAGTTCTGCAACTTTGTCTTAATATTTCTTAGAATTTTTTCCCCTGGAATCATTAATCATTTTTTTATCCTTTCTGATTTTCAGAGTTTTGTTGCTTGGGAGAGGTTTCTGTGCCTCTTGTGCCAAGCTGCTAATTCAATTCTTTCCAATTCTTTATTCCATATCTCTCATTTCTCTCCCAATTTTTCTTCCAGTGCTCTCATTTTATTTATAAAACCATTTCAAACTATTTATCTCTTGCAGGAATTCTAGTTGAAATTGTGCCTAAACTGACATTTTCTTTGAGCCTTTGTTTATAGATGTTTGGGAATAATTTTTTTGGAATTTTTTGGTGAGATTCTTTTTTTGTTTACTCATTCTTCCAATCTACTTCTTGAATTTAGGTTGTATGTTGGGATCAGACTGCACAATTTTAGAAGAAAGGAACCAGAAATGTTGCTGTTTTCTTGGTGGTGTTGGGCACTGTGTTTTTCCTAGGCTTTCTGGGACAGTTCAGACTATGAACCTGCAAGCTTTCAATGTTCAGAATAATCTGATCTAGGTCGAAGTTTGATTGAGAATGAGTCCTATAAATTCCTAATCCAAGTTCAGGTCTGGGCATTAGTAAATTACCATTGAACTCAGGGTCTGTCAGGCAACTGAAAAGTTAGAATGAGTTATAGTCTTTCCTTTGGCATGGAGTTTCTTCTCTGATTGTTCCTCTCCAGACTTGAGTTTGGATTAGAAGATGGGATTGAGACTCCACTCCACTAGTGGATCTAAATCACACTGCTGCTTGTTCCTTGCTTAGTTCATTGACTAAGATCCACTACTGCTGTTTCTCACCCCAAAATGCCACTCCTAGACATGGGTTCCTTCCTTAGTCCATGCTGGATCTGTTATCTGATGTTGGCTGTGGGGCAGAGTTGCCAGTTGAGCCTTGACCCTATACACTTGCATGATGAATGTCACACTTTATACTGGCATAAAACCTCATCTTACCTGGGGCCCTGGAATTCTTGTGACTAGTTCCTCTAGATCCTGCCCGCCTTTCTATGTTGATCTGAGTTTAGAAAAATGATTCATGGATTTTTTTTCTTGGATTTCCCAGTCAAAATATAACCTGCTCAAGACTTGTTTTGAAGGAGTTGCTGAGGAGAGGTGGAAGAAGTGTCATACTTCTTCCTGTTAGTTTTCCATCTTTGCTTCGCCTCTCATCATTAAGTAATAATTTCAACCTCCTCCTCAATATCAGACAGCATTTGAGGAGGAACTTAAGATAATAATAATAATAAATAATAATAACTTGAGATAATCTGACTGCCCCCCTTCATTTTGCAGATGATGCTCATGGTGAGAAACAAGTTGTCCTAGCTTGTACAGTTGAAATTCAACTACATATCAACTAAAGTTTCTAACAAACTAGTAATTTAAGTATTTGTCTGTTGACTGTCTTCTAGAGGGTTCTTCAGTGAGATGGTAAAAAGGCAGAAAGAATCCACACTAAAATCATTGGTATGGGTTTACTTATGCATGGTAGGTCTGGAACTATAATTTTTTTTCATAAGATAGGTCAGAAAGCCATTCCTGTTACTTGAGGATCACATGTATATTCCCACAGATGCATACAGTTTTACCTACTCTAAAGCAGCTGTGGATATGATGTTTTTTTTAACAATATCTGTCACATAAAGGCATGCTTGCCTATGTTTTCATGACAACAATATCATAACCCTAGACTTTTATTTTCTGAACTTGTGATGACTGAAAATTGGTTTCTGCTTCTAAAAAACCAAGATGTTCTACAGCAAAATTTAATTCCATGTAACAGTCAAAGAAAACTTCTAAGGAGTCTTCTGTTCTGGGTGCCACCTTTTTTTAAAAATATTAACAAACAAGAATGTGAACTATTGAAATTTTATCACAGGTATTGATAAAAACTAATATTTTCAAATGCTAGTGGGGGAAAGCATACAAAGGAACTGTTTGAAGGATTTTTATGTAGGATCAAACAATTTACTTGCCCCCCTCCCCTCAAAAAAAATCAGTTAAGGTTAGCAAATAATTCTAAGGAAGTGGTTTTTGGGGTCAGAATAAGGAATAACTGCATAACATTGGAACTCTAGAGAGGAAAAGAAATCCTGAAGTAGTTACAGTTTTGGGACACAGAAAGTTAAATAACCCTGAAAGTATTTGAGCAAAAGGTGATTTCAGAGTTACTAAGACATGAGGTTCTTGACATAGTTTTCAGGAGAACCATGAAAATGGATGGGAGTGGAAGGAAAATGCATCTTTATTTTCAATAAGTTCCAACTGAAATTTAGCATTTCCCTTAAAATAATTGAGAAGGAATTCATAAACCTCACTGGGCTAATAAATGCATCTATTACATTTCCTATTCTAAGAGGGAGTTCATGCTTTAGGTGTGGGGTAAAACAGGACAGTCTCTAGGGTCCTTTCCAAATCAGACTATAATCAACAAAGCTGAGAAGAAAATGAACTTTTAAATGTCCTTTATAGATGGTGTCTATGAGACCTACAATGTGTTATTAGAAGTTTGAGATTCAGTTATTTTTAATTATTGCAGGGATTTTACAAAAATCTCATGTAGTCAAAGGGTTATCAGTTTTGACATATTAAAAATTTTTAAGCATAAAAGCCATGAAATAATTTCTCACATAATAACTTGACAAATGAGTAAATTAATCATCTTACTCTTCCTTTCTGTAGGAAAATATCATGTATATTCCCACT
Source organism: Macrotis lagotis (assembly GCF_037893015.1). Taxonomy (NCBI): domain Eukaryota; kingdom Metazoa; phylum Chordata; class Mammalia; order Peramelemorphia; family Peramelidae; genus Macrotis; species Macrotis lagotis. The sequence goes on along the minus strand of NC_133658.1, from coordinate 515,405,398 downwards.
TGTATTTTTAAATGTGTATTTTTAATGTTTATTTTCCTGTCTAGTTTTTGTTCTTCTGGAGACTGAGCTATTTCTCCTGGGCCGAAAGGGCAACAGCCATTCGTGGATATTAATGATCCCAATGTACAGGGAATTTTGGCTTTCTCTCTTTCCAAACTAGACCATTTTACCCCTTCTTAGGCAGGTTAGTACTCAACCACCCACCAAGAACTTAGCTATTGGTGCCATATCTTGTATCAATACCCTATCATTTTTTAATGCCACAGACCAGAATTCCTGTGTTCAGTTATCTCAGCCTCAGCCTTCCCAGTAGCAGGGAATTACAAGTGTACTCTGCTGAGCTCATTAGTTATTTTTTCATCATTAAGTAACTTTTTCAATACCTATTGTACTCAAACTAGAAGCCACAAATTTTAAATCACAGAATCTTAACAGTAAAATATTCATCTTCCCTACCACCACCACAAAAAAAGTCACTCTGGAGTAAGGGCACTAATGGGTCATCTAGAGATTGCTAAAACAGAAAATATTCAAATGATTTAGCCCAAGTTATCCTAACAGATAAGGTTGGAAAGGTAGCAGGGATTCTACAAAAATGTTGAAATCAAGTTCTTGGTGATAAAACTATGAGGCCCAGGGGTGTGTGTGTGGGGGGGGGGGTTAGAATGGGGGAATTAAACCTTATTTCAACAGGAAAAGAAGTTTTTATTTTTAAGGAAACTTTGGTAGTCTTGTGGACAAAGCAGATACTATCCAGGAAAAGAATGGTGTCTGGGGCGGGGGGGGGGGGGGGGGGATACAAACAAATGCATAATTGCTGATGTCCTTCCAAAAGTTTTTAATAGTCTATATTGAGTCATTAGGCCTAAGTCTCATCAGCATCATCTCAGAGAATATAGTGACATAATTGGGTGCTTTCAACAATTCAAGCTTACAATTATCCATTTTCTCCCTTGAAGTCTCCAGGATTCATAAGATAGTGCACTGGACACATAATGAATGATGTGTTCAAAAATATGTTGTTCAGGGTTTTTTTGGGAAAATAGAGCAGTTTGCCATTTCCTTCTCTAATTCATTTTACAGATGGGGAAACTGAGACAAACAAGGTTAATTGATTTGCCCAGGATCACATAGCTGGTAAATACCTGAGGCCAAAATTTGAACTTAGTTCTTCCTGACACCAGGTCCAAGGTTCTATTCCCTGTACCACCTAACTGCCCCTCAAAAGTAATACTTGGGGGGGGGCAGCTAGGTGGTACACTGGATAAAGCACCGGCCCTGGAGTCAGGAGTACCTGGGTTCAAATCCAGTCTCAAGACACTTAATAATTACCTAGCTGTGTGGCCTTGGGCAAGCCACTTAACCCCATTTGCCTTGCAAAAAACCCGAAAATAAATAAATAAATAGATAAATAAATAGATGTAATACGTGGGAAATAATTGCCACCTATGACCACAACTGTTGGCACCTATTTCTCCCTACATCAAAAAAATATGTTTTATTTTCTCTTAGGGATTAGACAAAGAATATTATAAATTAATTTAATCTTTCTTGTTGAACAGGATTATGTGTAGATTTGGTTCTCATCAAGTATTTAGGTCTTTCTAACCTGACTCGTGCTGGGTGTACCATTTTCTTTGCTTAAATTCTGAAAATGGATAAAAAGAAAGGAGGAAATAAGGGCTGTCACAAGAAGAACAAAAAGAACAAGAGCATGGATAGACAAACAGATCAATTTTGGTTTATTAAAGTACTAAAAACAATCTATTGGGAGATTCTTGCATATTTTTTCATCTGGACTTGTGATTTAACCAAACTTCTTTGTAATCTATAGTCTTCAAGAGTTGCTTAGGGCAATTAAGAGACATTAAGTTATTTGTGGTTATATAGCTAGAATGTCTCAGAGGCAGACTTGAACCCAAGTATTGCTGACTCAAAGACTAACTCTAGAGTCACAATAACCTGAAGCTTTTTGAAGCATATATTTGCTGTTCAGTTGTTTCAGTCATGTCTGTCTTCTTGGGACCTGCTTTTGTAGGTTTGGGGTCATAAAAATCACAGTAGCAGCCCAATTCTGCTGGAAGTTCTAGAAAAGTAAAAAGCCCATCAGCAGGCATTTATTGTGTACTTTATGTCACATACTATACCAAATACTTGAAATACTAAAAAAAGGGAAAAAAATCCCTGCTCTCAAGGAGCTTGCATTCTATTGGGGAAGACATATACATACATACATATATATGTGTGTATATATATATATATACACACACATATATATGTATGTGTGTATATATAGATATAGATACATATAGATATACAGGACTAAGTAGATACAAGATAACATTAAAAAGAGAAGGCACTAGCACTGAAGAAATCAGGAAAGATCAGCATCAAGTGGTCTTGAAGAAAACCAGGAATTCCAAAGGTCAGAAGGGGAGGGGACAATCCTGACTAGAGATATGCAAGCACAAAAATATTTATTGAATAGGGGGATGCAAGGGTCAAATTTGTGCTCCAGATGAATTGGAGTAGGGAAAGGCTTGATTCAAAGAGACCAAAAATTAAGCTGTTGCAATAATCATGTTGAGAGGTGATAAGGACTTAAACTAGAGTGGTGTTTGTGTAAGTGGAAAAGAAGTGTCCTATATGAGAGATGTCATGGAGGTAGAATTGGTAAGAGTAGGTAACTCATTAGACATGTGGAATAAGTAAAGAATCTAGGATAATGCTGATGTTGTAATCCCAAAGAAACTGAAAAGATGGTAATGCCTCAACAAAAATAGATGTTAGAAAGAAGTCTGTTGGGGGGGGGGGGATAACAAACTGTTTTGAATTTGTTCTTTGAGATAACAGTTTAAGTTTGAAACATCCCATAGGCAGTGGGTGATTAGGGAATCGTCTGGAGAGAGAGAGAGAGAGATAATTGAACCCTTTGGAGCTGATGAAGTTACCAAGTTAGAAATAATCTTGAGAGGAATCAACCCAGGACAGAGACTTGTAAAGGATACCCACAGTTAGTAGACAAGATAAGTATGATAGAGATAGAGATCCAACAAAGGAGACTGAGGAGAAGCAGACAAGTAGAAGAACCAAGAGAGCAGTATTATGAAAAGCCAGAGAGAAAAAGATGTACAGAATGAGAGAATAGTCATTAGTGTCAAATACCACAGAAAGATCAAGAAGTATGAGGACTGAGAAAATGTTATTGGACTTGTCAATTGAGTGATCATTAGTAACTTCGGTGTTTTCATGTCTATGTGGGGTCAGAAGTCAGACAACAAAGAATTTGGAAGAGATTGAGAAAAGAGTACAGTTTTTCAAGATAATCCCTGATGGGATGATAAGCTCCCCACCAAAAGCACTTTTTCTCTTTCCCTAGGCATTGTATATACATATATGTCTCTAAAATGCACATGTGTAAAAAGTATCCATCTTTATTAATCTTGGAAAATTGATCAAAATGTATTTATTTAGGTTTTTGCAAGGCACTAGGGTTAAGTGACTTATCCAAGGTCACACAGCTAAGGTAATTAGAAAGTGAGACTAGATTTGAACTCAAATCCTCCTGAGTCCAGGGCCAGTGCTCCAACCAAAACAACAACTAGACCAAAATTTATTAAGAATATCTGACATTGTATGCTCCTCAAAGATAGTGATTCATATAAATAATCTTACCAAAAATAGTGAATTGGAATAAGATAATCATAGAATACAAGAACTGGAAGCCATCTTCAATACCATTTAATCCAACCCTCTTTGAAAATGTGGAAACAAAAGTCTCCAGAGGCCAAGGTCATATGGGTTGCAAAATATGACACTTGCAAAGATAGCAAATAGATAAACCTTAAAAAAGAGACAGAGCAATGGGAAGCAATATTGACTAAGACATGACCTTAGTCCAGGCACAAAATAATAAAGACATGAACTTGGTTGTGGCGGTGAGAATGAAAAGATTTTGAGATGATTTTGAGAAACATTTCAAAGGAGATGTAGAGGATGGAGGAGTCTTAAGTGACTTCAAGGGATAAGTGTGAGGAAAGGTGTTGGGGGAGACCAAGTTGAAATTACATTGACTTTGCTATTTTAGCAGCGAAATGAGTACAGGTCCAAGCTTAGAAATATAAGCATTTGGTAATTATGCCTGTAGCTTTCATTATGAAAGACAGATCTAAGTCTTCTCCAAGGGAGAATGATTTTATAGAGAGATGTGTAAAGTACTAAGGACAAAACCTTCAGAACAGCAACTGTTAAGGGATGGGAAGGTGAAAAGGAATCAAAAAAATATGGTCAAAGGCAGGAGAGTTGGCAACAGAAGCATCAAACTGACAAAACTTGGAAAATAAGAAGGAAAAGTTCAAAAAGCTCCATTATATCAACTGCAGTAGAGTCTGAGAAGGATGAAATTTTTAAAAAGGCAATGAAATGTATTAAGTTCACTGACTTTCAGAAGGCTAGTTTTTATGAAGTGATAGACTTAAAAGCCAGAATGCACAAGTGAAGGAATGCCATGTAAATTATAGGCATCAGACTGTGATAAAAACAATTAAATTAAGCAATAGACTAGTTATAAAGGATGAGAAAGAAGATTCAAAGATAACAAACTCTTTAGATTCCAAGTCTGGGTGTCCTTGAATAAGTCTTTTTGCCTCTGTGAATACCTATGAAATAAAAATTTAAAGAGTGAATTATGACTTTCAAGGGGTTTGTTTATATAGAAAACCTCTGAATAATTGAATGAGCCTGTCTTCAGTGTTGTCCTCATCAGCTGACTCACTTTTCATTTTTGTATGGAAAAGTGTTTCATGTTTCATGAATTGAATAGGCTAGACTTTGGTTAATATAGAAAACAGTTACCCTAAAAACAGCAAATCTTGTGATGCTATAAAGCCTTCCACTAAATTCTTTTGGGGGGGGGGGAATTTTCAAGGCAGTGGGGGTTAAGTGACTTGCCCAAGGTCAACTGAAGTTCTCCTGACTCCAGGGCTCTATCCACTGGGCTACCTAATGGCCCTGGTTGTAAACTTCTTAATGGCAGAAATATTGTCATATTATTTTTGGTGAAACTGCTTTAAGTTTCATCTTGAGAAGAGTAAATCCTCTTCTCATAAGAAAATTCTTGTGAAGTGATTTTGTTATCCTAAATGAATCAAAATGGTGAGAAGTCATGAGCCATTACTATGAGAGTTTGAGGGAATTCTAACTGCGATCATTCTTATAGTTAATATATTATAAATAATTATCTATGCCTTCATATTACTGATATCATTAATAAATTGCATATAAAATAACTAATATTATCTAATCCTAGAAGATTAGGTATGTGATATATAAAGAGGTATTAATTGCTAGTGAGAGGTTCTTCAGCTATGTAAATATATATTTGGTGATTTAAGGGGAACTCTAAGTTTTGTTAATTAAGAGGTGTTAAAATTTTATTTTCTTTGGAATTTTATTAAATTAATGAAGAAATCTACAAACATATACCTGCACTACCTTAGAATACAGGGTGATTAAATATGGGAATAAGCAAAGTAGCAGACCTCTTAAATCTTGCTATAATGAATCCCAATGAACTAATTTAGGCACTACTTAAAATTAGAGGCGGCTAAGTGGCACAGTGAATAGAATGCCAGCCCTTTAGTCAAGAAAGTAAGTTTAAATCCCACCTCAAGACACTTGCTAGCTATAACTGGGCAAATCACTTAATCCTGTTTGCCTCAGTTTCCTTATCTACAAAATGATCTAGAGAAGGAAGTGGCAAACTACTACAGTATCTTTGCCAAGAAAACCCCCAGTGAGGTCACTAAGACTTGGACATGACTGAGAAATCAACTCAACAACTTAAAAACTATTTTAAATTTTTTTTAAAAAACCAGTCAAAGAAATAGCAAGTCCTAAAGGTATTAACATCTGAGTAGATGATGTGATTTGTCTGCCATTATTAGCTTCTGCTAATGTGATAAACAAATGCAGAGAATACATAGAAAGGTGAAAGATAGTCCCTGCCCTCTCAGGCAAAGCTAAAAAAAAAACCTGGTCAAAGGCAGAATGCCAGATAATAGTAGAGGGAGGTCTGATACTGATCTCTCTTCAATTCAGTCTTCTGCCTGCAAGAAGACAAGAAGTCTACATCTGAAGTCTGAAAATCAGGGTTCAACTCTTGGCTCTTTAATTACTATCTAGATGTCCCTGTGTAAATTACATAATTACTTTGGCTCCCATTTCCATATTTATAAAAGGAGAGTGCCAGACTAGGTCATTTCTAAAGCTCTTTAATCTTGAGATGCTATGACTCTCTATCACTGGCCTTTTCTTTTATGGTGAGAGAGATTTGAATAGCAGAGGTATCAAGCATGCAACTTGTAGGCTGAAGCACTCCAAAATATACAGTCAGATTCAAATGGAACAAAGAAACATTTAACAAAATAAAATTTAGAAAATAAAATATTCATATTAATGTGATTTTTTTTAAGTTAATATGTACCCACAGGGCTGCTTATGCATGTTGTTTGTCCCTGTTTCTATCTCACACCATGTGGAGAAGAAACTTGAAATTATCTAAGCATTTTATTGAGCATACATAGTTTCCTAGACTTCTATAGCTTGAGTCGTATTTCACTTCCACAGTCTTCTGGTCAAGAGGATGGAAGGGAGATATAGAAGTTTTTCTTTTTTTCCCCTCCAAGTGATTCCTATGGAGGGACTTAGCTGGACTTTTGTCTCCACTAGACTGGCCCACTAGTCAAACCCTAAAACCAAGCTAGCTTGATGTCTTTGTCCAAGTCCCACAGAAGATGACTGATTCTTATTCCAATCCTAATATACCTTATAGAATGGTCATATCATTGAATGACTGGAAGCATTTGCTTCCTACAAATTGGTTAAGGACTTTTCCCAACTACTTTAATATCTTTCATTGATTGATTAATTCAATAGAAGTATTCTGATAAATGCTAGAGCAATTTGTAAGTAATTTAAATGATGGTTGCCCTGGGCGGGAAGTAATGATAATTGTTTCACTCTACCTCCACCCTTTTCTACAGGGAAAATAGACAAAGACCCAGACAGAAACTTTGAGATATACTCACACTTAAGGGGTGTGTTGTTCATCCTTCATTCTCAGAGCATCAATGAGATCAGAATGGTAATTTCCTGACTTGGAATGAATTGGATTTTAAAAAGCTTAGCAAAATCATCAGTCTCATGCCTCCAGAGTTATTTGATTCCAGTGTCAAGAAAAATAAAAAATCAAAGACAATAAATCAAAGCAAATCAATAATCAAAGGCTAGGTAAGAATTGGGGTAAAAGATGATTTAACTTACCTTCATAAAGGGATCAGTCTCAGAGTCAGGAAGTTTGATGTAGAAGGGAAATCAGCAAAGGAGTCTGAGAAGGGGTGATTTAGAAGGATCAGAAGAGAATCATTAGAGAACAGCTTCACACAGTTCTGGAGAGGGTCAGCAAGCATCTAAGAGAATATAGTCAACAGTGATAAATATTTTCAGGGAGATTGAAAAAGATAAAGACTAAGAAAAAACCCTTAGATTGGGCAACTAAAGGATCATTCGTAACTTTGGAAAGAACAATTTCAATTGAATGATAAGGTTGGAAGTCAGATTGCAAAGCATTGAGAAGTGACCAAAGAAGTAGAGACAGTAGTTAGTAGACGATTTTTCCCCATAGGACTTTAGCTGAAACAAGGGGAAAGATGTAAAATGCTAGCTAGTGGAGATGGTAAGGTCTAGTGAGCAGATCCAATGTTCTCCCCCTACATGATACTGCCTCTCAATACCTATCTATAGAAGAGACAACATAGTGGTAAGTACCTTGGATTTGAACTCAGGAAAACCTGGGCTCAAATCCACTAACTGTGTAACCTTGGGAAAGACATTTAAACTCAGCATCATTTTCCTCATCATCAAAATGGAGGTGATAATAGCACCTCATAAGATCATTGTGAGAATCAAATGAGATAAGCACTTTGCAACCCTTTAGATCCTGGTGCAGTAGAGATTACTGTGTGTGTGTGTCTGTACTGTGTGAGTCAAAGAGACTCAAGTTCAAATTCAGCCTCAGAAACATTTTGCAACCCTGGGCAAAATCACTTCATCTCCTGCTGTTTCAGTTTCCTCATTTCTAAAATGGGGATCATAATAGACCTACCTCCCAGTGTTGTGAGGATTGAATGAGATAATATTTATAAAGTGCTTTGCTAACCTTAAAGCAAAACCTAACTAGCTATGATTAATTATCAGCTAATGTTTATCCTTCATTTTCAAAGAAGACCACAATATTATATGGAAGGTGATGCCATGAATTGGATTTGAGTGAGGAAGTGCTGTGCTCAGTCACCAGCCTCACTTTCTCCTCCAGAGCCAGCTGGTTCCAATGGCCAGATATGGATCAGGATGATTGGAGATGGCCCTGGATGCGAGGCAATCAGGGATAAGTGACTTGCCCAAGGTCACACAGCTAATAAATGGCAAGTGTCTGAGGGCAGCTATGAACACCCATCCTCCTGAATCCAAGGCCAGTGCTCTATCCATGCACCACCTGGCTGCCCTAATTATAAGCTAGATGATACCGTGCCATGTGGAGTCAGAAAAAAATCTGTGCTCCAATCCAGTTTCAGTCCCTTCTTAGCTGTGTGACCCTGGGCAAGTCACTTAATCCTCTTTACCTTGGTCTCCTCATCCAGAAGATGAGCTGGAGAAGGAAATGGCAAACCACTGCAGTATCTTTGCCAAGAAAATCCCAAATGGGATTAAGAAGAGTCGGCTTCTATAATGATTCAGCCACAAAAAAAAGATTAGTTAGTAGAAAGATGAATCATTATTGTATTATTATAGTTAAGAAAAATTACACATAAGGAAAAAAAACCTTTCTAGTAGTTCTGCCCTGGACTCATTCTCTCTGACCTCACTTTTCTACAGTTCCCTTTCACTTCCCCAAACCTTTTCTTCTTTTACAAACCTTTTTGACATAGAGTTCCTTTATCATGGGGTAGAATGGACCAAATCCCAGAATAGTTGCCCCAGAGCTGATAGATTTGACCTGTTTCTGTTCTGCAAAGCTCTAAAACACCATGGTTATAACCACCAAACAAATAACTGTTAAAGCCTGCGTGTGTGTTCGTTCCCATTCCTCTCATATGAGTCTAACATCTGGCCTTGGAATGCAGATGGAGCAGGCAATGGGAACTTTGCTGATGGAGGAGAGGAGAGATGGCCCTGCTATATCTCTCAAGTGAAGTATCCTCAGCAAATCGTATAAACAGAGCTGCTTGAGAAATTCCGGGGATATCTTGTCTAATCACTAGAAAACTCTCTGAAAACAGTGTTTACTTGTCCCTTCCCTTGCTCTGGGCGCGGGGGGGGGGGGGGGGGGGGGGGGGGGGGGGGAGTGTTTTAAAGAAAATGGAGTGTTCATCTGGGGAGAGGGAGGGAGGTCGCATGTGGTTTACATATTTTCTACTTGTGTAGATGTTTTCTGTAGAGTATGATTGCCTCCAGCCCTGAAAAACGCAGTGGAATGGGTCCAGCCCAGCTACTGAGAAATCTCCTAAGTAACCAAACACACAAACAATATTGTGCCTTCTATCACAAGCTGAGGTGGCTTCATTATCCATAAATTAGGCTACAGTGACCTCTAGAGGTCAAATAAAAAGCTGGCCTCAGGGATGGGGGTAGAGGGAGGGGGTGGGTGCAGGGATGGGGGGGGGGGGGCAGTTCTCAGAAGGTTCCCGGATGATGCCAGTGTTGCCTGGGCTCTTTCTGGTCCTCCCAGTGTGTGGGAATTTGAGCTTCTTTGGGGTTTGGCCTTAGATATCAAGTGCTGGAGCAGAGATTTCCTCGTTCCTCTTAGAGCCTTTGTCCTAGGACTCAGGCCCCCAGGCAATGAGTCTTTGTGGCCAGGGATGAAATCATGAATCTTTTGAAGCTCTGAAAGAATGATATTCTAAACAGATGTTTTAAGGCATGCAAAAGTGCATATTCAATGAGTTAAAGGCCATCCAGGAACTAATCATGATCGAAATTTACAGGAAATAGCAGTTTGGCAGTTAAAAATTTTAAATAGCAAAGAAGGAATGGCAGAGATAAAGAATAGGAGGTAATCTTTCACACAAACACACACACACACACACACAGACTCTCTTTCTCTCTCTCTCTCTCTCTCTCTCTCTCTCTCTCTTTCTCTCTTTCTCTCTCTCTCTCATTCACTCACTCACTCACAGAAATATTTCCACAGATTGGTTCAAAGCTACAACTACATAGAATTTATTTAAACTCATTTTACTAAATATTTAACCTCTTATTTTTTGCCTTGGTCCTCTTCTTTGTCTTGGGGCTAGAATAATAGACAAATCTTAATTTGAACACTGGGCCCTTATTAGGGAATTTTCTCACTTTCCATAAGGAAATTTTTCCTTCATTTTATTCTGGTTGTCTAAAGATTTTCTTCACCTCCTATCATGTCAAGAGGATAACTGAGCTTTAAATAAAAACTTTAGCCATTCTGCTTTTCATTAAAACAACAAACAACAACAGCTCAAAGTTAAGTAGAGCTAATAAATGACACATTTATATAACTGCTTTATGCTCAGTCACTTTTCAATCTTGTCTGACTTTTCAATAAGTGTCTGAGGTCATCTCATCAGATCTGAACTGGGAAAGATGAGTTTCCTGACTTTAGGTCCAGCACTCTGTCCACTATACCACCTAGCATAGCTCCACAGTGCTTTATAGTGGACAAGATATTTTCTCCACAAGCCTGGTAAGGTGATATTTGTAAACAGAGTCTTAACTAGGGCAGTGCATTCATTGGATCTTTTCCCAAAGTGCAGATATGGCAGGTGCTTCCTCCTCCCTTGGGATAGTCTACCCAGCCAAGAGGAGGAAAGAGGGATTTCAGTTATCCATTGGATCACAGGATAAAGAGGGAGGGAGGGAGTAAGAAGAAAAGGGGACAGAGAGAAGTCAAGAAGAGAGATAAAGGAAACCTCATCTAGTCAAAATCTCTAGGGAGAGGAAGTCAGAAACCCAAATTCTATTCCCAGGCCATTCTCTAACCAGCAGAGTAACTTTAAACCAGTCTTGTCTCTGGGCCACAGTTTCTTTCCTATCTGCAAGATAGGAGAGAAATAGGGACTTGTACCAGTTGTTAGCAAAGGCCCAAACTTGTTGATGTAGACTTAAATGTTCTTTAAATATATATGCCTAAGAAAAAAAACAAGTGTATTTCCTTTTCACAGGTCTCCTTGGACCTTGAGAACATTGTCAAGGCCACCAACTCCTCCAATGATATACCTGAGCTTTTACTAAAGAGATATTAACCTCCTTTGTTCCTGGTGTCCTTATAATTTCCACCTAAGCCTCTAGTAATATTCACTTTTTTCCTTCACTAGTGATTTATTAAAAAAGAGTTTTATTTCCTAAATATTCATTGCTTGAAGCATCATTATATTTTAAATAATATTTTGGTGTTGGTAGACTAACAATAAGTGATTAGATTGGACTCATCCATACTTTCCCAAGTGATCACCATTTTCTTTTGTAAACAAAGGTTAGCATGTTTTCCTTCAAGTCTCCAAAAACAGTACTGACTACAATTATATCTATCTGCCATGCCTCAAATATTTCCAAACTCTGAGGTTAAGTCTGGGTCCATGAAGAAAAAACCCTTTCAAGGGATGTGAGTTGCCTTTAACTCACACTTGCCAATTCCATTCCCTACCACCAAACACTAATTACACAAAAGACCATCATAAATCACTAGTCTATCTCTTTATTAAAGAAAGCAGGAAAAAACAGAAGTTATATCGATTCAAATATACACAGAGAATAGACGTGATTAATGAGTAGACAAGAATAAATCTCATTCCCTCACTGGGAGGGAGATTAAACCCTTTGCTGAAAATCAGGAGAGAAGGAATAATATCACCAAGTCTCTAGGGCTACAAGCATGAATTTTCAAGAGACTTGATTTGATGGAAGCTGCTCCCCTACATATCTTTAGTTCCCAAGCTACAGTATAGCATTCAACACTCTGCTCCTTGCCTCTTCTGACTCAGCTCTCTCATAATCTCTCAAGACATGTCTACAACAAACTAACTGATAAATCCTTTCTACATTTATGGAGCATCACAGTTGAGCATACTGTTAGTCAATCGGGAGTCACACTTTCTTATATGAATGCAGTAAAGGTCACAGAGTTGTCCTTAGGAAAAAGTGTCCACCTAACCCAGTAGGGAATTTTATTTACATTTTGGAGCTGACTGTGGGTTTTGTAGCTCAAGTGTAATTTATTTCAACTCATCCTCCCATCCCCAGTGGACAAAAATCCATTATAAAGTGTTTGGAATGGGGTTTCTAGGACCTCAGACAGATCTTACCCTATGATCTTTTAAGCTATATGTATTTCACAATAGGAACAGCATCCTAAGTTCATTTAAATAAAAAAAAAGAAGATTCTTTCTCAACCAGTCACCAACACTGAGTGATGCAAACACTGTACTTCTCATACTAATTTCAACATCTAATGAATTCAGCAATATAGCAAGCATCAGCATTTAAGCATTCAACAAATCCAAAAAGGCAAAATTTGTTGTTTTTCAAAATCATCTCAAATGTAACTGATTAGAAAGGAAATGATACCAGAAACCAATTGCATTTACAGTCTTCAAATTAGGAGGAAAGAAGTAGGGGTGAGTGAAATTTCTCTAGTCTTGGGGGCCTCATAAAGATAAGGTTTCCAATTTAATCCCTGATAAAACTCCACTTATGATACATTGTTCTCTGGTTCTCCTCTTAAGAGTCCTAAGATACCCTAGAGTTGAAGTATGTATATTCTTTATTGATATTGAATGTATGGAGTTCCCACCACTGTGTTCCTCTTACAGTTAGTTAATAGTCACTAGTACCCTAGGTCCACTTAAAAAGTTACCATCAATTAGTTTTTACAAAGGAATATTTACTTCAAAGATAAAACAAGAACAAAAGATAATTTTTTCCCCTATACCTCAAAGGCACTCACTTTCCTATACCACTTTAGTAGAAGGTTGGGAGTATGGAGTGTGTGGCAGTGTGGAATCTAGCCTGAAAATATAGTTTAATTCCTAGCTCATGTCCAAATTTGACATTGTGGTTGGATGATGACTGACTTGTCTCAGATACACCACCTGGAGTCTGAAAGGTTGCTCCTTGTTCCTTGAGATATTGATATTAGGCTAACTGCAAAACCAGCCTGGAACACCTGGGTGCTAAACATAGCCCTCGGGGTTCTGGAAAAATAGAATGACAAGAACTCCAGGTATTTCTAAACTCACAGGGGCTCTACTCCTTCACCTAGAATGGAAAAAACACAAACACAAATAAGAAGCAACAAGATTCATTTCTTGGGGCCCCATGGCTCTCTCACTCTGAGCAGACACTGTGAGCAAAGAAATCACTGAAAGGGGCAGGAAGGATCAATGTAAAAAGTCATTATTGAGACTGAGGAGCCTTTATGAATACCCTTTCAGCCAAAGACCCTCAGCTTCTTCCCTTGGCCAGGTGAAACCAGTTACAGAATGTCCTTAGATACACCAGTATCTTTCCAAGGTCCTTCCATTCTCCATCCTCTCAGCTCTCTCAAAGACAGCCTCCCTGGCTTCCTCCACAAGGAGAGATGCCATAGTGAGGCACTCTGAGCTTGTACCCACACCCCATTACAATACTGTTAATGTAAATGGGTAATTAAGATGAATCCTTGTCCGGTGAATTCTACATTCGTTTTGGAAACTACATTCCCCAGAATTCTCACATGCCAGAAACAAGAAAAGAAAATGGTAAAAGAGAAGGAAGGAACAACTGATGACAGGAGGACTGAGGAGGAAAGGTCTCATAGGAAGGGACTTCCTTTTTTTGTCAACCCCAGTTATATAAACTGGTGAACAATCTGTATTCAATGTCCATTCAGATATATGCTGAAATATGGGCATATTTTATCCATTTGATCTTTCTTGGGAGGGCAATCAAAGCAAAATTCTAGATAATTTTCAGGAGATCCTGAAATTTTTTAGGGCTTGCTACAATCAACAAAAGGTCGTCCACAAATAGGACCATCTGGAAGAACTCACTGTTTTTTGACCTGAAATCTGCATAGGATTCACCTATCACATGGTGAATACTTTTGGCACACAAACATTTTCCAGTTTTATGCCTCATCTGAAGTTTAACTGAGGATCATTGAACATGGTTATTTCTATTGTTACATAATCCAGGGAATCCTGAATGAGCTTAATTTTGGATGGGAGATACTTAGTTGTAAAAAAGCCTGTAATTTTGTTCTTCAAAATATAATTAATGTCTCTGTGTGTGTATTTGTGTGTGTGTGTTTAACTGACAAATAATAAGAACAATGGAATCGTAAACTTTCTGCTTCTTTCAGTCAATTGTGAAATGGTAAAGTTGTGGTCTACTGTTGAATATGTTGGCTACAGCTTACTTCTTCCCTACTAGTTCCTTCAATGAGAATATTTTCATTCATGTTTAGATGAACCTCATCAAAATTTAAATTTATGAGAAAGTAGGCAATAATTGCTGAAATTTCTAGGTCACTTTTTTTTATATCAATAAGATACCCTTTCATTATCATTTCTTCCTTCAGATACCTTGAATACTTGCTATCACTTCCATACTCTGTTACTTGGTGACCTCAGTGTAAAGGTGAGAAAAGGTGATGAAGTTAGGGAGAAATAGATGGAAAATACAGCTCCAGAGAAAGAAATAAGAGAGGTCAAAGATTTGTAGATTGTACGGAAGCCTCCTTTCTCTAATTTATTTATTCCTTTTTGTTTGTTTTTGCAAGGCAATGGGGTTAAGTGGCTTGCCCAAGGTCAAACAGCTAGGTAACTATTAAGTGTCTGAGGTCAAATTTGAACTCAGGTCCTCTTGACTCCAGGGCCTGTACTGTATTCACTGCACCACCTAGCTGTCCATGACAATTACATTTTAAAAAAAAAGATTTGTAGGTGAAGTTCTTAGCAAATAGCATGTATCCCACAAAGAAAGAAAATGTTAGTAAACAGGAAAAGATTTAATAAAGTTAAATTTATGAGTTAACTGCCTATGTACAGTCAGACTATTGACTCATCAGAGTTAAAATCAGAATTTTTGGCAAACAAAAAAAATAGTAATGAGAAAAAGCTATGATGTACAATTAAATGTTGAATTATTTGTAAATAAAAAAAGCTATGGAAAGTAAAAAAACTGGAGATAAAATAAATGGCATCAACAAAGATGAACATAATTTCATCTAGAAGTCTAAGCAATGCAAATTAATTGCTACACTGAGGCCACTAATAGAGTCAAGAAAGCACCATAATCAGAAAACATTTGACTTGCCAAACAGAAAGAGATAGCTACCAAAGGCAACACTGGGTTAGAATATAAACTTGGCTGTAAAATCTTTTAAAGAAAGATGATGGATGTTTATAAGTAATATCATCTCAAAAAACAGAGAGAAGACCTCTCTGGCCGAGATGGTAGCATGAGAGGTCATGCAGGAGCCCAACTCCCCACTTTTTGTTCCTATAGGAAACCCCAGAAGGCCAAAGTAGTTGTCAATTCCCTGATCAGGGAAGCATCAGCAGTAAAGAGACTACTCAGTATTCCATTAAGTGATGGTCAACTGAAGAACTCTGACAAAGGACACTTACTTTTTCCAGAAATCTGAGTGTAGAAATACACTAAGAGAAGTAAAAACAAAGAGGAAAGAATCCAGGAATGCAAGTCAGGACCAAAGAAGGCCTGACCACCTGCAAGAGGTCTGGAGGGATCAGGGCCTGGTTCAGGCCCTATACCTTAACTCAGGAATTGAAGCTAGATATCTGAGTTTGATCTTACAGAATTTTTTAAAAAACATTAATAGATTCCTGATGAAAAAAACATTCCAGATGAAAAAATGAGAGTTGAATAGAAACTTTAAAGTTTCTACTTTGTAGGAGAGGACATAGAAATCCCTGAAGATCTATCTAGATCCAGGTGAGTCTAATACTGAGAGGTGAAGGTCAGTATTAAAGCCCTGAGGAGACCAAACAAAGCTAACCACTCCACTCAAAATCTCCATAGAATCTGGCATAAAGTCTCAGTTCAGGAATTGAACAGATTAGATCCAGTGATGCCCACAAATCCAGTCTAAGAGAAGAGAATAATTCCATAACACTAAAAGCAAAGAAAAGGGGAAAAAAAATTTATCTTCCTCAAACTCTACATGAAGCATCTAAAAGAAATGGAGCAAGGGATTTAAAAAAAATCTAAATAAAATCTCTAGAGGAAAAAATTGAAAGGAGAATAGTTTGGAAAAGGAACTGGTAAATCTTATCAAAGTAATAGACAAAAAATTAGAATAAACAAACAGAAATCAATGACCCATGGGAAAGCAAGAAATACTAGAACAAATTCAAAACCAAAAAAATCAAGTGAAGTTCATTTAAGAATCTTTGAGGGGCAGCTAGGTGGCACAGTGGATAGAGCACTGGCCCTGGAATCAGGAGTACCTGAGTTCAAATCCAGCCACAGACACTTAATTACTTAGCTGTGTGGCCTTGGGCAAGCCACTTAACCTCATTTGCCTTGCAAAAACCTAAAAAAAAAAAGAATCTTTGAACTGGGGCAGCTAGGTAGCATAATGGTTAGAGTCCCCACCCTGGAGTCAGACACTTAATGATTGCCTAGCTGTGTGACCTTGGGCAAGTCACTTAATTTCATGCCTTGCAAAAAACAAAAAAAAAATCATTGAACTATCAAAATTAAGATTTTTTTAAAAAACATACTGGAAATACCATATTTCAAGAAATCATAAATGAAAATTGATCAGAATCAGATACTTAACTTGGAAGGAACCCACATCTTGAACGAAACCTGTAAAGGAAAAGTCCCAAGAATGTTATTATCAAAAATCTAAGTCTTCTGCATAAAGGAAAAAACTCTGTTAACATTCAGAATGAAGGTGTTTAAGACAAAGGAACCAAAATCAGAATTATCCAAGACCTGGAAGCTTCTACAATAATCAAGAGGAGCTTTTGGAATACAATATTCCAAAACACAAAAAGGCTTTTAATCAAGAATGACTTATGTAGAGCCAGAAAAACAATTTATATTAAAAAACAAGAGTATAAAGCAGGGGCAGTTAGGTGGTGCAATGAGTAGAGCACCAACCCTGGAGTCAGGAGGATTTGAGTTCAGATTTGATCTCAGACACTTATACTTCCTAGCTGTGTGACTCTTGGTCAAATTGCTTAACCTCATTACTCAAAAAAAAAAGAAAAAAGAGTAAGAGTTCTGATTAAAGCAATGAACTGTCTTGACTCTGAAAGACCTTTGATAAAGCATGTTTATTACCAGTGATGGCCAGAAAGAAATATTCATTTTTTGACATGATCACTATGTAGATTTCTTTTGCTTGACTGTGATTATTTGTTTCAATGAAGAGCTTGGTGTTTTGTTTTATTTTTAAGTTTTATTTATTTAAGGCAATGGGATTGAGTGACTTGCCCAAGGTCACACAGCTAGGCAATTATTAAGTGTCTGAGGTCACATTTGAACATAGGTCCTCCTGACTCCAGGGCTGGTGCTCTATTCACTGCACCACCTAGCTGCCCACAAGAGCTTGTTTTGTTTTCATTTTGGGAAGCAGTATTTGGGAAGGATGGGGAGGAGGATTAGAAACAGGAATTCACAAAAGAAAAGAAAAGAAGATCATTATAGCATTTTTTAAAATAGAGAAGAAAATCATGAAAAGTTTAGGACACACAAACAAGCAGTACAGCTTTGAAACCAATATTATATATGTCAGTCATGTCTGACTCTATGTGACTCATCTGGGGTTTTCTTGGTAAAAGATACTAGAGAGGTTTGCCATTTCCTTCTTCAGCTCATTTTGCGGAAGGGGAGTGACTTGCTCAGGGTCTTAAGCCAGTAAGTGACTGTGACCAGTATTCCTGACTGGGTCCAATGCTCTATTCAATGCATCTCCTAGTCATCTGGCAGTTGCCTTTATTTTAAAATTCATGTGTTTTTATTGTCTCCTGTTTAAACGGAGCTCCTTGAGAACAGGGACTGTATTTTGCCTTTGTATCTATGAACCTTAACATGATATATAGCACATAGTGGACATTCAATAAATATTTAGTTGACTAAAAAATGTCAGTTGTTTAAAATAGATTTTTGTTTTCATGTACAATTCTCATTTTTCTATTTCTTATATGTGGAAATATACAATATGGAAGTATTACTATTCAATGTTATTTAAGTATGAAACAACAACAAAAAACAACAACAAATCCAGCCTCAGCAGAAGTGAAGTATAAAACAAACAAAAACCCATAACCATAGAACAATATGAAGCAAGCAAACAAAGGTTTTGGTAGATCTAACTTCAAGCATAATTTTCTCATGAAAAGTCAGGCCAGGTGGCACCTTGGCCTGACTTCATGCTACAGTATAGCGAACTGAATTAAACAGACACAGATGGAAACTGATAATAAGTGAGGAGGAGAACAGAAAGGACCATACTCCTGTTCAGAGGAAATCAAGATTTTTTTTTTACCAGTTGTAACTCTACTAGAAACTTTTAACTTCACATTGTACGAGTCCCTAATTTTATCATTTCTATTTCTTTTGCTTAGGTTTTCAACATTTCCTTTATTATGTTAGCACAGGGCAGGGTCAACTCTTATCTCTTTAGTGTCCCCAGAATATTTGATTTAGTTTGAGTCTCGACTATGACTTTGTCTCTAAATTATAGTACACATTAAGATGTTAACTTTCCCTCTAAGGGTGCAGAGATTTGAGTTAAAAGTCTCACTAGTCTTCTGTTTATTCCTTCTTGTGTTTGTTTTGGGAGGAAGGGTCTGTTACATATATGAACTGAAGAAATGATCATTAGCTTTACTTCACATACTCCCTGTTCTGTGTCAAGTTATATACAGTTGGACTCAGTTCTACCCTAAGAAGTTGTCTTCTAATGGAAGAGTTGAGGGTGGCTAGGTGGTGCAGTGGATATAGCACTGGCTCTGGAGTCAGGAGGACCTGAGTTCAAATATGGCCTCAGACACTTAATAATTACTTAGCTGTGTGACCTTAGGCAAGCCACTTAACCCCAATGCCTTGCAAAAAAAAAAACAAAAACCAAAAAGAAAAGAAAGAGTTGAGATGGGATGGGGGGGTGCTGCTTTTTCTCATTCCAGAGTACTACAATACCCTTGAGTTATTACTTAGGGCTTATGTCGAGGTCCTCCCCCTTCAAAGTGGGGAAATAAAAAAGGTACAATACAAATTAGGTTTGGGACAAATAATATCTTTCCACATACAAAAAGAATATTAAAAACAGCATATTTATGAACATACATTTACCAAAAAAAATTTAAAATATATTTTGTTTAAAAACATTTTTCCAATAAAGAAGAATCTATTTTCTCTTCCTACTTCTCCTCTACTTCTTTCTAGAAAAAAAAGGAAAAGAAAATCCTTGTAACAAATATATACATTCAAGCAAACCATATTCCTTCCCTTCCAGAAGTATATCTTATTCTACATCTTGAATCCATCATTTCTCTGTCAGGGGTGAGTAACAAGTTTCATTGATTGGTCCATTAGAATCACGGTTTTGCACTTGACATCAGGGAGGTGATACCATGACAAGCATGTGAGCTGAATTTGAGTGAGGGGGGTTCTGTGCTAAGTCCAGCCTCACTTTCTCCTCCAGAACCATTTGAGTCCAGTGGCCAGATATGGATCAAGACAACTGGAGATGACCCTGGATGCAAGGCAAAGTTGAGTGACTTGCCCAAGATCACACAACTAGTAAGTATGTGAGGTCAGATTTCAATTCCTGTCCTTCTGACTAAGGCTAGATGGTGTAGTGGATAGAGCAATGATCTTGGAGTCAGGAGGATGAGAGTTCAAATCCAGCCTCAGACATTTGATTCTTACTAGCTGTGTGATCTTGGACAAGTCACTTAAACCTGATTGCCTTGCATCCAGGACCATCTCCAGTTGTCCTGATTCCTATCTGGTCACTGGACCCAGATAGCTCTGGAGGAGAAAGTGAGACTGGTGACTTAGTACAGTCCCTCTCACTCAAATCTAATTGATTTGCTTGTCATGGCATCACCTCCTTGATATCATGGTCTTCAAAAATGAAGGACAAACAATACACTGTACCACAGTTGAAAAATAAGCAAATAAAACAAGTTTCAGTGACAATTTATGATTACTTGTAATATTCTGAGAGGTTGATAATTAAAGTTCATAAGAATCTAAACCAGATTACAAGACTGCTAGGCAGACATTTTATATTTCATCTCTACTCAACATTGTCAAACAATTCCCCCAGACATTTGGCGGTCAAACAAACTTAGACCAAGCTTCTTGTCACTGTCCATCATTCTCTCTGATGTAGAAGTTTCCCCTGCCAACAGCCAACTCCCAATATTGCCACATACAATTGTTCCTCTCATTTCCCCCAGGACTTCTAGACTTCATGAAATTACCAGGTTGCCTCCAATCCAGGACATATCCATCTTCAAAGAAGTACTTATTTCCTAAGGTCAGGAAAGAATAAACACACAAAAAAGGCAACCTAAACCCAAGACTTACACCACATGGGTTTTCACTAACCAGAGCTCATCATGACTATACTTTTATTTATCATTAGTACTTCGAATTCACTACACTTTGATCTTCTGTTCAGCCAGGTTTGAACCTCCCAGGGTAAGCTCATCACTTCAGATCTCATCACTCTGTGTCTTGGCTATTCAACACCCTCCCACCTCCCTCAGTCTCCTGGTCCCTCTAATTAGAAGGTTAAAAGAAGCAATACTAACTCCACCCAAAGCTTTCCTTTACAGAGGGCAGAACTTGGATTTTATAACTTACTCCACTTTAACAGTTCTGCTTAGTTTGGGCTCCATTAAAAAAAAATGATTCTGGCAGTGGATAGAGCACTGGCCCTGGAGTCAGGAGTACCTGAGTTCAACTTCAACCTCAGACACTTAATAATTACCTAGCTGTGTGGCCTTGGGCAAGCCACTTAACCCCATTGCCTTGCAAAAAAAAAAAAACCCCAAAAAGGAAAAAATGATTCTGACATTCCCCCTCCACTTTCACCCCAAACCTTTCCAATTTCCTTTGGTGGGTGGTCTTACCCCATTAAATTTTAAGCTTCTTGAGGACAGGGACTATCTTTCTTGTTCTTACTTGTCAGAACTGGTGCAAAGGTTGAAGAGTATGGGGAGGGGTGGGAGGAAATGTTTCTTATTGTCTTTGGATTTACAAAGAAGTTTCTTTGCCTATCCAAGGGATTTTTATTGAGTCATTTCAGTCATGTCTTATACTTTGTGACCCCCAATTGGGGTCTTGGGTTTTCTTGGCAAAGACACTGGAGTGTTTTTACTATTTCCTTCTCCAGCTCATTTTTACAGATGAGGAAACTGAGGCAAACAGAATTAAATGGTTTGCCCAGGGTCACCCAGCTAAAAAGTGTCTGAGGCCAGATTTGAACTCAGGCAGATGACTCTTCCTGACTTCAGACCAGGAATACTTTGGACAGTCTTCTTCCTTTTAGTATTTATAGCAAGAATATGAAGAATGATATGATCCTGTTCACTTAGGATTATATGTACTCAAAGGTAACTAAACAAGGATCTGACATTTAGAGCATAAGTTCTCTAGAGATTGTCTAAAAGAATATATTTCTTAGCAGCCTTTCACACTCCTCTGTCACTTTTACTGCTGACCACTGAACCTGAGTCGGGAGGATCTGAGTTCAATTCCCACCACTAGTTGTGTCACCTTGGGCAAGTTACTTAACCCCTCAAAACCCAAAAATGAATAAATAAATAAAAATTAACTATTAGTAGGTTTAACCTAAAATGGTGACAATAAAACAAATCAATACAATTACTAATGAGAAAAGATGACAACAAATGCATACAATTGAAGAGTATGGGGATAGTTAGGTGATATGGTAGTTTAAAGCACTGGTCCTGGAGACAGAAAGACTTGAATTCAAATTTGACCCCCAACACTTAACTAGCTGTGTGACCATGTATTATTCATTTAACCCTGATTGCCTCCAAAAAAATGCTCTTCTGTTCCCAAAACACATCAATAAATTAAACAGACTTATCTTAGATGAAATGACAAGCCAACAATTAATTTCTGCACAGCACCCCCAAAAATAACAAAACCACCTGATCCATATGAGTTCATAGGAGAATTTTTTCAAACTTTCAAAAAACAAATAATAATTTCTACTACCCAATCCTTTTTATAAAGGAAGTGTTTTTCTAAAACCTGAAAAATATCATTCTAAAAGATATTTCATTTCTCACCTGGCTTCATTATTTTAGAACTTTTCTGACTCCTCTACCATGTCCCAAGAAGCCCATTATTGTTATAATTTCATCATCCAGTAAGATCTTATTAATCTCAGTACTCTGTCTCATCACCACCCTCTTCCTCTCTGATTGGAGGGTTGTCCATGATCTCTAAACCTCCATTTAAGGAGAGAGAGAGCTCAGCTCAGACATCTATCTCCTCATTTTCATCTGTCTGCACTACTTTGGGACTTCTCCCTATGCCCCTCTTCTCTTATCCATCCTACCTCTCTTATCAACTTTTTGTGTATTGTTTACCCTCCAGTAAATTTTGAGCTTCTTTTAGAGGAGGGAAATAATCTTTTTTTCCCATACATTACTGATTTCCCCAGTGCTTGCCACATTGTTTCTTCTTCCATTTGATAAGAACTAATGACATCATGGTGATGTTCTGACTCTGGGAGAATTGGATTTAAATGAAGTGGTGATGCACAAGGTCATCAACTTCATTCTCTCTTCCAGAGTCATAGAAGTTCAGTTGCAACACAAAAGTCAAGACAATTGGTGATGGTCTGGAAAGTAATGGATTATCTTGGTGTCTTTGATTTCTGACCAAACCCTAAGTACCCTGCAGCTCCTACATCATCTGCTTTCATGGCTGTTGGTACACATTGGACTTATCCACCCATTCCACCAGAGAAATCTTAACTTGGCATCCCCCTAACTCACAAAATGATTTGAGGTCCTTATATTGCATATCACCTGAGACAGTTTCATCAGGGTGAATCTGTTGGGCATGCTATGACTTCCTGGAGCCACAGGTGAGAGATGGGTGACAGGTGGATACCAAAGATGAATGAGCAGCTCTGAGAAGACTCTGCAAGCCCTCATATCAAAGGTACCAGTCCTCCCTAAACAACCTATAAACCCCTTGGCGCATATTATGTGGTTATTTAATGTTATTTATGGACTGACTAAAAGGAAAAGTTTAAGGAATTTATCATGGGATAGAGAATAAGAGTGCTGAATTTGTAATCATTAAGATATGTGTTCTGATTATATCTCTGACACCTAGTTATAAGTTCAAATACAAGCCAGGAAGTTGGTGCCAAAATGCAGAGGGAGCTAGGTCTGGAGTTTGGTAGACTCATCTTCCTGAATTCAAATCTGGCCTCAGACACTAGCTATGTGAAACAACAAATGTGTTTTTTCATTTGAAAAATGGAGATAGTAGTAACTTCCTTGTCAGATTGTTGTGGGGCTCTCATGAGATAATGTATGCAAAGCATTCTTCAAACATGAAAGCTCTCCATGTCACCTGTGAGTCAGGGTGGCATAATCAATGGAGGGTTGACCTTAGGGTCAAGGGGTCCTGAATTCAAGTCTTATTTTTGACATATCTTAGCTATGTGACCAGGTACAGTTCATTTGACCACCCAGTATATCAGAAAACTCTCTGAGACTATTATTGACAGAGTAGTTGTTTATCTATCTTTGTGCAGGAAGTTTTAACACTAGTATTTCCCTTCACCTGAGGAAATCACAAATCTGAGCTCAAAATAGTCAGCTATAATGAGGATTGCTATTGTTATCAGATCATCTTTCATAGTGAATATGGACCCAAAATGCTTTTTTTTGTTGGGGTTTTTTTTAGGTTTTTGCAAGGCAAATGGGATTAAGTGGCTTGCCCAAGGCCACACAGCTAGGTAATTATTAAGTGTCTGAGGCCAGATTTGAACTCAGGTACTCCTGACTTCAGGGCCAGTGCTCTATCCACTGTGCCGTGTAGTTGCCCCCCAAAATGCTTTTTAAAAGTATGACCAAGCAAGGTCTATATTCGAAATTCACCGCTGGTTAAGCATTGTTCAATCATTAATCAATTGTGTCTGACTCTTTGTGACCCCATCTAAGATTTTCTTGGCAGAGATACTAGAATGATTTTCCATTTCCATATCCAATTCATTTTACAGATGAGTAAATTGAGGAAAATAGGATTAAGTGACTTGTCCAGAATCACATTGCTAGTAAGTATCTGAGGTCAAATTTAAACTTAAGACTTCCTGACTGAAAGTCCAGAGCTTTGTATACTGTGTCCAATGAGGAAAAGCTATCAATATTTAAACTAAAAACTCTAGAAATCATATGATTATGTCATTTGATGCAGAAAAGCATTTGGTAAAAATCTAACCTAATAAAAATATTAAAAAAGATAAGAAAATGGGAATTTTCCTCTTAGCATAACAAAAAACCATCTATCTGAGACCAAAAGCCAACATAATATGCAATGGAAAAATAAAATTCTCACTTTCACGACTTCTATTTGTCATAACTTTGGAACTGCTAATGTAGGAGACATGAAAGATATAAGAGAGAACATTCAGACCATGAGAGACAGATGCTGAGTCACCAAGTCCAGAGGAACTATAAACCATAATATTAAAGTGGGTGTAATTATGTGAACCACTGTTAGTGATCTTTGAAAGATTGTGAAGAATAAAGAAAGTGTCATAGCATTGAAGGACAGAGGGGGAGAGAGGGAAAGAAAGAGGGAGAGAGAGTATGTCTACAAACTATAGACTCTGATTATTGAAAAATTCCAGAATATATTAGTAAACATCTAGAAAAGAAAGTAGTCATTACAAAGAGCCAGCAGCATGTTTTCATCATCCACAGATTTTGTCAGACTAACCTCATAATCTTTTTTGACAGCTTTTCTAGACCAATAGATTAGATAGGTAGATAGATAGATGGATGGATAGATGGAAGGATAGATGAATGTGGAAAGATAGATGGAAATATGGATAGCAAGGGAAGTTATTAAGTAATTATGATGTATATGATGTGTATAAGGACAGTCCTTACCCTTAAGGAGTTTATAGTTTAATGGGGGAAAACTACACATAAAGGAAAGCTAGAAAGCTGAGGAAAATATTTATGAAGGGAGAGGAAGTAAGCCTAGATAATAACTGAGGGGAGGATGACTGGGGCCCTTCTTAAAATGGTGTAGTCCTGGTTAGGGACTCATCTCAGGAGAGCAGAAGATTTAGTTCATCTCAAATTTAGCAAAACATTTAATAATGCTTTTCTTGTGGTGTAATTTACAACATTACAACAAAAAAATTTCATCAAAATTACAGCAGCAACCAGCTTTTATAAAATTGCTTTAAAGTTTGCAAAATGATTTATGTATGTTATATCATTGGATCCTCACAGTGCTATTTATGAGATAGATGCTTTTCTCCATTTTATAGATGAAGAAACTAAAGCTGGGAGAAATTAAGTGACTTGCCCATACTCAGCTTGTAAGGGTCTGAAATGGAATTTGAATTCAGATTTTCCTGACCTTGGATTCAGTATTATGGACTACTGGGTCATCTACCTATCATAAGATGAGATGGGGTAGATGATGGTTCAGTTTAATGTATTTAGAATTGATTGAATGCTGAGACCCCAAAAGACCTTGAAAATAAGCCTTTAAGGGGCAGAGCCAAGATGGCCACAAGACAGGAACTTCTCTTAGAAGCTCTCTCATAAAACTTGAAAACTAAGGACTCTAACTAAACTTTCGAGAGACAGAAGGCACAGAGGGACCCAATGAGGCAGTTCTCCTACTCAAGGTAACCTGGGGTCTGAGGGGCAGCCCGCCAGAGGGTGGCCCGCCAGAGGGAAAGAACTTCAGCCTCCCGAAGGCAGCCCCAGGGCTCTGGGAGCTGCAGCTCACAGCAGCCGGGGCTTCTCCTGAGCTGCACCCTGGGGAGCACAAGGCACAAAGTGGGGGAACAGCGGGGGGAACCTCTGCCAGAGAAAGCATGTGGAGCCCAGCCCTCAGGGCACACAGCAAGCAAAATGGTCTTTTGGCAGCCCAGATCCAGGAACAGAAGCAGGTGGAGTCCCCAGGGCATGAGCCCATTGAACCTAGGGAGGGGAGTGAAGAGAGAGAGAGACTGCACAGCTCTGTCCTCTGCCCCTGGAACAGGACTCTGGGGCTCTGAACACATTCAGATCCTGATCTCAGTCTAGGCCCCCCCACAGAACAGCAGGGTCCCCTCCACTTCAGCCCCGTGGCAGAGGTGGGAGCATGTGGTCATTCACAGACCAGGAGGGAAGACAGAGCCTCACACACTGAGACCCTTGTGGTAGTGTCCCAAAAGCTCAGGAAGCACCCCAAAACCAGGCCCAGGCTGGGAAAATGAACAAGCAGAGAGAAAAAAGAGGAACACCATTGAGAAATATTTTGCATATCAGCCCAAGAAGGATCAAAACACTCAATCTGAAGATGAGAAAGTACAAGCTCCTGCATCTAAAGACTCCAAGAAAAACAGAAATTGGGATCAGGCTATGACAGAGCTCAAAAAAGACTTTGAAAATCAAATGAGGGAGTTGGAAGAAAAACTGGGAAAAGAAAGGAGAGAGATGCAGGAAAAACATGAAAATGAAGTCAGCAGCCTAGTCAAGGAAATCCAAAAAAATGCTGAAGAAAATAGCATGCTAAAAAAAAGCTTAGGTCAAATGGATAAAACAGTTCAAAAACTTATGGAGGAGAAGAATGTTTTAAAAAGCAAAATTGGCCAGATGGAAAAAGAGATAAGAAAACTCTCTGAAGAGAACAAATCCTTCAGACAAAGAATAGAACTCAGGGAGATTGCTGAATTTACAAGAAACCAGGATTCATTACTTCAAAAGAAAAAAAAATGAAAAATTAGAAGAAAATGTGAAACATCTCATTGAAAAAATAACTGATATGGAAAACAGACTTAGGAAAGATAATTTAAAAATTATTGGAATGCTTGAAAGTCATGATCAGGAAAAGAGCCTTGACATCATTTTCAAAGAATTACTACAGGAAAGTTGCCCTGATATTCTAGAAGCAGAGGGCAAAATAGAAATGGAGAGAATCCACGATTCCCCCAAGAAAGAGATCCCAAAAAAACAACCCCTAGGAATATTATAGCCAAGTTCCAGAACTCCCAAGTCAAAGAGAAAATATTACAAGCAGCCAGAAGGACACAGTTCAAATATCGTGGAGCTGCAGTCAGGATCACACAGGACTTAGCAGCAACTACATTAAAAGCTCATAGGGCTTGGAATATAATATACCAGAAGGCAAAAGAGCTTAGAATGCAACCAAGAATGAACTACCCAGCAAGGCTGAATGTCCTCTTCCAGGGAAAAAGATGGACTTTAAATGAACCAGGGGAATGTCAAATGTTCCTGTTGGAATGGCCAGAGCTGAACAGAAGGTTTGATCTTCAGATACAGGACTCAGGTGAAGCATGGAGATTGGAGGGGAGGGGGAAAATATGAGGGATTTAATGTTGATGAACTGCATGTATTCCTGTATAGAAAAATGACACTGATAATACTCATATGAACCTTCTCGGTTAATAGAGCAGGTAGAGGGAGCTTTTATAGTTGAAGCACAGGAGAAAGCTGAATTTGAAGATAAAATGTGTAAAAATGGAGTCAATAGGAAAAAGGGAAATGCAATGAGAGAAAGAAAAAGGAGAGGGGGGAATAGGCCAAGATAATTCATATAATAAGATTTTTCTTTATTACAATGAGCTATTGCAATGATATGGAAGGGGGGAGGCAAGGGCGAATGAGGGAACCTTTGCTCTCATCAGAGGTGGCTAGGAGAGGAAACAGCAAATATACTCAGTGGGGTGTAGACAACTGGAGTAAGAAGGAGGGGGGAACAGAGGGAAGGGGTGGGGAATGTGAGTGATGGAGGAGAGTATGGACCATGGGGGAGCGTGGTCAGATATAACACATTTTCCTTTTTACTTTTTGCAAGGGCCTGGGATTGGATGACCTGTCCAGGACCATAGGGCCAGGTGAATTCTGGGCCTAAGGGGTAGTAGGGGGGCTCGGGGCCTCTTGACCCCAGGACCAGGGATCTGTCTGCTGCACCACTCAGCGACCCTACAGCAGAGTCAGAGTGAAAGGAGAGAGAAAATATAGTACATGGTAGTGGAGAAATAAGAAAGAAGGGAGTTGCGATCAGCAATGGCAACGTTGGGAAAATATGGAAGTAACTTTTGCCATGAACTTATCATAAAGAATGTGATCTACCCATGACAGAGTTGTTGGTGTTGGAACAAAGACTGAAGCACATTTATTATTATTATTATTATTATTATTATTATTATTATTGGGGGGGTGCAGGGCAAATGGGGCTGGGTGGCCTGCCTGGGACTGCATAGCAGGGTGATCATTGGTTTCTGAGGCCAGATTTGGACCCAGGTGCTCCTGGCTCAAGGGCCAATGCTCTGTCCACCACCCAGCCACCCCTACTATTTTTACTATTTTATTTTATTTTGGGTCTTTTTTTTTCTTTTTTTGGTTTTTGCAGGGCAGTGGGGTTGGGGTGGCTTGCATGTCACACGGCTGGGTGATCGTTGGGTGGATGGCGCTGGATATGGGCTCAGGTGCTCCTGGCTCCAGGGCTGGGGCTCCATCCATTGCGCCACCTGGCCATACTTACAATTATTACTATTATTTTTTTATTTTAATTTTTGTCTCTCCCTTTTACTTTATCACTCAAGTGAGTCTATATTTTGTGAGGGAGGGGTATTCTGTTTACTCTTAAACAAGAATATTTTATTAATGTATAAAAACTAATAAAAAGAATCAAGTCAAGAAAAAAAAGAAAATAAGCCTTTAGTGAAGTGTTTCAGGGATCAGGACTTGGTATTGTAGGCATTATCAGAGAGTTAAATTATAGGATAGACATTTTTTTGACTGACAGGGTCAGAATCCAAAAGACTTTTTGATTTGTTAGAATGTTGTACTGAATCTAGTAAGATTTTATGGAGATAAATATGAAACTTTATGAATGACTTTATTTTATTTGTTTTAGTTTTTGCAAGGCAGTGGGGTTAAATGACTTGCCCAAGGTCACACAGCTAAGTAGGTGTCTGATGGCAGATTTGAATGCAGGTCCTCCTAACTCCAGGGCTAATGCTCTATCCACTGAGCCACCTAGCTGCTCCTATAACTGACTCTAAAAGAATCAACTTTACAAGTACAAAATAGGGAAGAGACACTAAATTGGAGTTTTTGTGAAAAAGATCTTTATTGATAAATGATCAAAGAATATGAACAGGCAGTTTTCAGATGAAATTAAAGCTATTTATAGTCATTGAAAATATGACCTAAATCATTATTGATTAGAGAAATGCAAAATAAAACAACTCTGAGGTACCATCTCACATCTATCACAAAAAGGGAAAATGATAAATGTTGGAGAAGATGTGGGAAACCTGGGATACTTATGTGCACTCTTGGTGGAATTGTAAATTGATCTAACCATTCTGTAGAGCAATTTGGAACCGCACTCAAAGGGCTATAAAACCATGCAAACCCTTTGATCCAGCAATACCACTACTAGATCTGTATTCCAAAGAGATCATAAAAATGAAGAAAAGACTCACCTGTATAAAAATATATTATAGAAACTCTTTTCATGGTGACAAAGAATTAGAAATTGAGGGAATGACCATCAACTGGGGAATGGCTGAATAAATTGTGGTGTGTAAATATGATAGAATACTATTGTTCTATATGTTGTTCTATAAAAATTCTTGGATTTCAGAAAAACCTGGAAAGACTTACACGAACTTATCCTGAGTGAAGTGATCAGAGCCAGGAGAACACTGTGCATATTAATAGCAATATTGTGGGATGATCAATATGATAACTTAGCTCTTCTCAGAAATACAGTGATCAAAGACAATTCTAAAAGACTTGCAATGGAAAATACCATGTACATCTAAAAAATCAATGTTGAAAACTATCTTTAAATGTAATTTGAAAAAAGAAGATTTGTTTTGATATTTTTTATTTTTTTAATTAATATTCAAAGACAATTTTCAACAATAATTCTAGTAAGGTTTTGAGTTTCACATTTTTGTCCCTCCTACCTTTCCCTCCCCCTCCCCTTGACAGAAAGCAATCTGATATAGGTTATACATGTATAACTATGCTGAACATATATCTATATCAATCATGTTGTGAAAGAAGAATCAAATCAAAAAGGGGGGGGATCATGAGAAGGAAAAAAACATAATACATAAAATAAATTTTAAAAATTGACTTGATCTTTGAGAGGAATGGCAAAGAGATGGAGTCCAGTAGAGGAATGTAATCCCCGTCCTAAAGTTCATTGGCATGGGACTCTCTCCTTATTGTGGAGAATAATACCCTGCATTTGTCTAAGGGGTAGAGTGGAAAAGAGTTGTCTAGAACAAAAGAGAAGAGAGTCCCTTGGAGTTCAAGCTTTGAGTCTGACTCAGGTGACTTCAAAGTACTGGCTACCAACTTTGAGAGAAAAGATGGAAGAGTCCAACCCCATTCAAGTAACTGAAGGAAAGAAGCTAACATGAGAGGAGCTGGCAGTCTTCATCATATCCCTATTCCCAGCTTGCTACTAGAGAATGTGGCAAGTTTCCACTTGCAAGGACTCTATCTTTTGATTGAATTGAATTATCTCATTCCCATTTGAAGAGCTCCTTCATAGTATACATATACCTTCTCTGATTTCTATTTTGCTACAATTTGAATAAATGTTTCTTTGTTATTTATTATGTGTGCTCATTGTAGAACTGGCATTTGATGGGAAAGGGGTCAAGGCTTAGAAATAGGGCATGGAATTCACCTTTCCCCAAATAATAATGGCACTGGTAAAAAGTTAGATGGAATCCAATCATATCCTTCTATACTATAATATTTAAAGGAGCAGATAGAGATATTACTAGTCCAGTGCCCCCTCTCTCTGAGGAGAGCAAAGTGACTCCTAACTGCCTACTTCCCTTTTTGGCAGGAATAAAAGTCTTCCTTGGAGAAAGGTGACAAGAGAAGAGCTAGAGATGTCTATTCTACCTCCTTTTGAACCACACAATGACACTCCCATGCTACATGAGAATGCCAAGACCTTGTAGCATAAGAAGTCTCACATACTAAAAAAATTCAGACCCCATTTTAAAGGTTTCTACTGCAGGAGATGTTCTTGTTCAGGTACAAATTGAGTAGTTGGGCTCTGTCTAAGTCTGATAATTTTTAATTCTACATTTCTGATCAAAACTTGTTCTATCAGCCTCTAATTGAGATGTATAAATCTGAATGCTAGCCTCTGCCCTCCACAAAATCTGTGTCTCTCCTGTTATAAATCTAAAGGCAGACTCTGTCTGTGTGAAACAGCCTGATCCCCCTCTAATTGCATCTGCAAGTTTGACTTTCACAGTTGTGTAAACAATCAAAGTAAAGATCATCTTGAGAAGGCAGGAAACTGGTCTGGTAATCTCTATAAGAGATTGAATAAATTCTTATACTTAGGACATTTTGAAGAGGGAGAAATCCCAATGTTTTATGTCTGTATTATATCTGATAACATAAAACATCAAGTCAGAAGAGGAGACAGTAATCCTGTTTCTATTGGATCTCTGTTCTTCTGACATAGAACTAGATAATCAATTACATTTTTTATTTTCTTTTTTTTTGCAAGGCAATGGGGTTAAGTGACTTGCCCAAGGTCACACAGTCAGGTAATTAGTAAGTGTCTGAGACCAGATTTGAACTCAGGTACTCCTGACTCCAGGATTAGTGCTCTATTCACTGCACCACCTAGCTGCCCCAATCAATGATATTTTTATCACTAATGTGTAACCTGATTGGTTGGCCACTAATTTTATAATCCTTTGTGAGATTTCTATAAATATCGTTTTTCCATTAAGCTCTTGGTTGGTATCTTTAATGACACCATTACATGACTTCATAGGCTCAGTAAGAGTCTAGAGAATAAAACTTCATAGATAAAACTAAGTTTTTGTTATTTCATTTTTAGCCTAAGAAAATTATAGTTAACACCTCTTAATCTTGTTCCAATTTTGAAATTCTGTGAATTCCTGAAATATTTCGGAGTCCCTAGATCTATGATGAGATTGGCAATAAAAAAGATAACAGAAGCAAGAAAAAATAATCAGATGGTAAAAGAAATTTAGTGTTTATGATTGAATGGATTCAATACTAAAAAATGAATTCATTTACATATATAATTAAATGAAACCTGAAAATACTGATGAGTTTCTTCATAAAAGTGGATAAAGTCATAACGAAATTTATATGGAAAGAAAAATGAGCAAGAATATAAAGGAGGCACTCTGTGGGGAAACAAGTGATGAGGTAGATCTACATTCCCAGACTTGCCATTAAAACTCTATAATGGGGGCAGCTAAATAGTGCAGTGGATAGAGCACTGGTCCTGGAGTCAGGAATACCTGAGTTCAGATTTGACCTCAGACACTTAATAATTACCTGTGTGAAAAATAAATAAATAAAATAAAATAAAAAAAAAAAACAAAAAAAAATTACCTGTGTGGCCTTGGGCAAGCCACTTAACCCCATTGCCTTGCAAAAATCCTAAATAATAATAATAATAATAATAATAATAATAATAATAATAATAATAATAACCTAGCTGTGTGATCTTGGGCAAGTCACATAAACCCACTGCCTTGCCAAAAACAAAAACAAACAAACAAAAAACTCTATGATTGTGGACAAAATAAAAAAGAAATATATTGATGGAACAATAGAAATGATCTATGTCTCATCCAATTATGCAGAAAATTGATGTTTAATAAATCTATAGCAAAAGATATTACTTGATAAATGCACTTGTTAGAAAGTGCTTAGCAATATGGTAAGAAATAGATTCACGTCGTATACTGTACATAGCAAGATTCAGTTGGATGATAGGTATAGAAAAAAGTGAACTATTTTTAAGAAGGGAAAAGAGATAACATATTTATCTTAATTTTTGAAGAAAAACTTTTTTTAACATTAAACAAGGAAGAAATTATTAAGGCAAGAAAGATGCCTTCCATAAATATATATATATTTAAATATATATATATAATATAAAGTCATAACGAAATTTATATGGAAAGAAAAATGAGCAAGAATATAAAGGAGGCACTCTGTGGGGAAACAAGTGATGAGGTAGATCTACATTCCCAGACTTGCCATTAAAACTCTATAATGGGGGCAGCTAAATAGTGCAGTGGATAGAGCACTGGTCCTGGAGTCAGGAATATATATATATATTTATATATATATATATATATATATATATATATATATAAATATATATATATATAAATATATATATAAATATATAATAAATATATATATTTAAAATGCTAAACAATAAAACCCTATATAATCAAAAGAAAGAAAAATAACAGATTTGAACAAAATAGATATGGCATATATGATGGATTAAAAATTATATCTAACAAAAAATGCTTTCAACAAAGAAGACAATGATGAATACAATGCAGACACTAACTCTATACACTAAAAAGTAAATGAGAATCTGTCAGTCTTAAAAATGTTGAAGGAAGGAGTGTTCACCAACTGAAGGAGGATCTATTCTTTCCCCAACTTGCTCTCAGTACTTATCCATTAATAGGCACTGTAACATCCTGTCTTCTTTGATCTAAATTTATCTTATATACAAAAATATAACAAGCCTATTAGTACTCAGGTCCTCCTGACTCCAGGGCCAGTGCTCTATCCACTGCACCACCCAGCCGCCCCCCCCCCCCACCCTTTTTCAAAGTCTTTCTTAGATCTTGATACAAAAGTTGCAGTTACTTCCTGTTGCTGGTGCTAGTTTCAGCTGACAGTACTTCCACGTCTATTGACTTTTCTTAATTCACAAATCCAATAGCATCAATTCTGTCTCTGAACAATTGTTTGCCTTTTCTTTGAAGTCCTTGCTCAGAGTGTGTCTTTACTGCTAGGTAGAGATGCTTTCACAATGCGGTCTCGCTAAACTGGTGGAGAAGACGCCAGAGGTATTCTCTCTTTCCTCTCAAGGGTCTGGAATGCTCATCTCCTGAATGTGGAATCCTCTCCTCCTGGACTAGCCTGCTTCTAGGTAGTATGATCTAGACCCCAGGGGACAAGAGAACAAAGATTGTGAACAAAAATTTATCAAACAGGAAATACTTTAATAAGGAAATTGTTTATAACTATTTGAAAAGCATGTCTTATGCAATGAACATTTATTAAACAACTATTATATGCTAAGCTCAATTCTAAGCACTAGATATACAAATAACATACAGATAATTCCTGCCCTCAAGGAGTTTACAATCTAATAGGGGAAGATAACACATTAAGGGAAAGTGAAAGGCAGAGAATACTTTAGGCCACCTAGAGTGTTAAAGAGAGTGAAATGCTGGAGTCGAAGTCATGAAGACTCATCTCTCTAAGTTCAAATTTGGCCTCAGACATACTACTGTGTGACCCTGAGTAAGTCATTTACCCTTATTTGCCTCAATTTCCTCATCTGTAAAAGAAACTGGAGAAGGAAATGGAAAAACCACTTCAATATCTTTCAGAGAAACTCCCCAAAGGGGGCACACAAAGAGCTGAACTAAATAATAGGAAAGAGTATTTGTTGGAGAGAGGAGAGAATTGTTGATGATTGGGTGGATACCAAGCAATTATTATCAAAGAGATAAAATTATAGACCAAAAGCACCAAAAGTCATAAAAATTCAGTGCTATTTGGACTGTACTGAAAAATTGCTAGACGACTAGGTAATCTGGTAATCTGAAACAACAACAACAACGACAACAATAATTTCTTTTAACTTGATAATTACATATATATATGTATATTTATATATACATATATGCTGGTAGAATTTTCAAAAAGAGAGCTACTTATTCAAAAGTATTTATAACAGCATTCTTTATAATTATAGGAAAACCTGAAAACAGCACAAATGATTTTTCCCCTGCTGGCTGAGTATTTTAAGAGATTGTGATAGAACTTGAGAGCTTTTTCTTATTAAAAAAAATAATAACAAGCACAAATAAATAATAATAAAGACAAAAAACAACATAGTGTCTGGGGAGTAAAAAGAGTGTATCCAAAAGTCCACAGGTGCAAAGAAGAACAGCAAAACCTTTGACTCAGGCCCACATTCATGGTGCATTAGTACCAAGAACATATATAATATATTCAAGTATAGTCAGAATGGAGTAGGAAATGGTAAACCACTCTTGTTACCAAGAAAGCCCCAAATGGGTCATAAAAGAATCAGACACAACTGAAAAAACAACTGAACAAAAAAGATAATAAGAATTCTAAAGTGTTTCATGTCCACATAGGAGACTGTTTGCTATTGACAGCACAATATTAAGAACAATTGATACAAGCATTTAAATGTAGCACCTTTCAGGGAAACAGTTTGAACCCTTAATAGTGCTTCATCTTGATCTGTTATCAGATCTCCTAAGGCAAATTAAGTATGACTTCAAATTTAAATATGGAGTCACATCAAAACATCTTATTAATCACTTTATGTACATGGATGATATTAAATTATAAAACTCACTGAAAAATACATTCAACAATTTCTTGATCTCATGGGTCTTTCTCCAACATTATCAAATGTCATTCTGTTCAATAAATAAAAATTTCATAATGTCTATTGTGGAAAAATAGACCCTGAAGACTCCCAGCCTGAATCCTGAATTCCAATTGGAATAGTGTTGGAAAGCAATAATTACAAATACTTATTTTCTTCTGGGTAAGTATACCTAAATATATACACACATTTATCATCTAAAACTGTCAAAGAAAAAAACTAAAGGTATATTTGACAAGGAACTGGCATTATATAACTCTCTAAAGTGGTAGAAGTTTTATTAATCTCATTTTTGTTGTTGCTGTTTGGTAGTTTCTGACTCTTCATGACCCTATTCTTGGCAAAGATACTAGACTAGTTTTGCCCTTTTCTTCTCCAGTTCATTTTATAGATGAGGAAATTGAGGCAAAGAGGGTTAAGTGACTTGCCCAGGGTTACATAGCTAGTGAGTGTCTGAGGTCAAATTTGAACACAGGGAGAAGAGTTGTCCTGATGCCAGACCCAGCTCTTTCCCACTCTACCATCTAGCTACCCTCATTTTTATAGATGAGGAAACTGAAATTTAAAGAGATTAAGTGATTTGCTCAAGGTCCTGACTCCCAATCCATTATTCTTTATAGACCCATGCTATATGAGCATTCAATAGTATGTGATAAAACCCTGAAGCTAAGAAGAACAAGACAGCAACGAAAGTAGGAAATGTTAAAATACTTTACTGAATTACCTCCATGGGTAAACTTCATACTTCAAGGGAGATTTTTTTTAACTCTGAAATACCAATATACCTTGCTTTAAGGAAACCCAACATGTGAGCATTTAGACATATAAGAAATAACAAATTAAAGAGTAATTGTTTGGGTTACAAGAGGACCACAAATTTCATTCAAATAATAAATTTCCTTTAAGTACTTAAAGCATGAATTGACTTATAAAAATTCAATTTACACCAAACTTCCATGTTACCAAATGACTATTGGACATTTTACACAGATATCCCTTGAGAATTTCAAACTTATGTTCCACACAGAATTTGTTATCTTTTCCCTCAAACTTAACCCTCTTCTGAACTTGTATATTATTGTATATTATGATCAAGATCACCATTATCCTTTCAGACACCAAAATTTACAATCCCAGGGTCATTTCACTCTCAATCATCTCATATACACATTCTTTCCTTTTCCACACCTTTTGCATATGTCCTCTTTTCTTGACTCACACAATTCTAGTTTGAATGCTACCACTTATTAATTCTGAATAATTTAGGGCAAATTACTTAATCACTCTGATCTTCAGTGCTTTCACCTCTAACAATATAGAGATAATGATACCTACTGATATATTATCTCTGGGAGGATTTCAATGAGAAAAAGTATATATGGAAAGTGCTTGAAATTAACAAAGCCCTATATAAATGGGAGAAATTATAGATTATTAGAGCAGGAATGAACTTTGAAAATCATCTATTATCTGCCCATTTAATTTGATAGCTGAGGCCCATGAAGCCAAGAATGGTTAAATGACTTGCCCAAAGTCAATCAGCTGGTTATAGTAAAGGCAAGACTAAAAGCCAGAATCCCCTGACTTTCACATACTACTGGCTTATTTTCTTCTTTTTAGAAGAGTGGTTATTTTCTAGAGAAGTGGATTAAACAAAAATGGGTTAACAGAAGTTGACATCCAAGAGTCACTGATATTCAAGATAGCATTGGGAGTTTAACCTGGGGGTCCTATCAAAGAGATCTATCCCTGCAGGTAGAGAGAAGAAAACTGAAAGAAGTTAAAGGAAGAAATGATAAAGAGTTATAGACTTGTTGGCTTAAGCTATCTGAGAATTCTCTTGTGATCTAAGCAGACAATTGAAAATGTGTTCATTTGAACATTAACCCAGTATGGTTTATGAATTGTATTTTTAATTGCCATGTTTTCCCCTCTGTATTTCCTACTGGACCAAAAAGGATCACTCTAATGACTGATAAACAGTATTTGTTTGGTGACTGTTTCACAGGGGCCAACCATAGGATAAAGGATGTCCTCAGTCTTGTAAACTACCTTTAACAGACATAAGCTCTCTCGTGTTTGCATCTATCTGGGCCTCTGTCCTGTTCCTTTGAATCTTTCAAAGCACAGAATAACTGGGTGGGTCTTTCATGTCTTCTAAAATTGTAACTACTTCATACTCAACCCCTCCTCCATCAACACTTCCTTCCCCTATTGAGTTTAGAGCTAAAGGTAAAAAAAAAAATCCTTGCATCTAAATGAGCACACAGGAAATTGGTAAACCAAAGCATAAGGCATGCTATTTTGCTATTTTCATTTTCCGTGTGCAGGAAAAAAAATAACCATACTACCAAAGGTAAATGGAGAAGAAAATAGAATGGAAACATGTGCATGGAAAGTGCCATTTCATTATGTAAGAGGAGAGGATTTTCAAGACAGGTTAGCTAGAAAGTCATTCCTCCAGCTTTTCTAGGGTGGTAAGGACTGGAACTGGAGCTATACTTGAAACATTCATAAATTAGAACACTGAAGCAAAGAACATTACAAATCCAGGGCCAAAGGCAATAGAGAGAACAGCTTCTGGGACTAAAATCCACAGTTATGCAGGCTGCTTCGGTGTTGAATAAATGGTGGCATTAAAAGTATTTCTACTCCAGGGGATCTAATCACTGGACTAGCTTCATTTGAAAAGTAGGAGTGAGTCATATGCAATCAGACTAACCAAATTTCTGGACAGTCCTGAATTTCCAACTCCCTGCTCACCCTAAGAGTAGTGGTACAGTGTGGAAAAAGCATTGGATTTAGAGTTCATTAGTTGTGTTACCTTGAACAAACATCAGTTTCTGTGGGCCTCAGTTTCTTTTTCAGTAAAAGAAGTTTGGATTAAATGATAATCAGAACTTCTTCCAAATCTGAATCTATGATAGCATAATCTTACACTGATGCATTTTGTTATTCCCTGGACCCAATTTGTATTTTCTCCCCTCCTTCTTTATCTTCCTCCTCCCAGATTTCTTCTCCTCATCTACCTGCATCTCTACCCCTTGGGACATTTCAGCAGTAGAGAAAGGACTTTTATTTGGTGTATCACCTCTTTGTTCAAAAGGTTCCAGTGATTCCCTATTGCTATTTAGAAAAATACAAATTCCTTGCTTAGCACATAGATGAATTAAGGAAAAAGCATTTATCAAGAGCAAGTCTTGTACTAGGCACTGAATATAGACATGAAAAAGTAAGATAATCTCTAATCTCAAAGACCTCACATTCTAATAGGGGTAGACAACATAAATAAGAGGTTTTAGCTATAGAGCAAATGAAAAGTCCCAGTAGTCATTAGGATATAGCATGAAGACAAATGATAATGAATTTTCTTTTTTGTTATTTCCATTAATAATAAAGTTATGGTGTTTCTGACACTTAATCATTTGATGCCAAAGATTCTGGATGAAGAAATCTTCTTCCTGTGTCTTCAGTATCTGTAGTTGCAAAAGAGGCAGAGGCTGAGGCAGAGCCAAGATGGCAGTGTAAAGACAGGGACTCCCATAATCTCTCACCCAGACCACTCCAAATACCAAAGGCTCTAACCGAATTCTAGAGTGGCAGAACCTACAAAATACTGATGAAACCATTTTTCAGTCCAAGATCCATGAGAAGGGTCTGCTATATTGGGGCTAGAAAGGGCCCAGAGCATAGCCTGGACCGTATTTGAGAAAACTGGCTCCAGTCATCCAGGTACAGACAGTGAGGGGCCCTGGGGACATCTGGGTCTGAGGAAGAGGGGACAGTTTCCAGACCTTTCAAACTAGGCATTGCTAAGGGCAATTGGGAAGGTCAATGGGGAAAACTGCATGAGAGTGAGAGTGGAGATCAATCCAGTGCAGACCTCAGCACAGACCCAGTCCCAGGGGTCCAGGAGCAGGCTTGGGGAGCCATGTGGCAGCTGTTTCCAAAGCATTCAACCCACAGATGGTAAGGGGATTGGGAGATTGAAGAGGTCTCTGCTATCCTTAAGGCAATACTCTATTTCTTCTTCCATACTCAGATCTGGGTCCCAATCTGGGACCTCAGTCTCAAGAAAAGGAGCAGAAACACAACAGAGTTTACTGCCTGCAGTAGAACAGGGACTCTCCTCATAGTTTTAGGGAAGAAAGGAGTACTTACAGTCATCCACAGACCAGAACACAGGCCAAGAGATCTTTCAGAGCCTCTCAAAAGACCTTGGAGGAATTGAGAACTTGTAGGTTCCTGAGGGGGGGGTCCTTAAAAACAGGTCCAAAAACCCTCAAAAGTTTGGGATAGTGCACCTTCCACCCTGAAGCAGAGTGCCACCTTAACAAAATTAAGTCATAGGTTAGGGAAATGAGTAAGCAACAAAAGAAAAAAGAATCTGACCATAGACTATTACTTTGGTCCTATAGAGGATCAGAACATACACTCAGAATATAACAAAGATAAAGCTTCTGAGTCTAAAGCC
The DNA here is from genome assembly GCF_037893015.1 of Macrotis lagotis. Classification (NCBI taxonomy): domain Eukaryota; kingdom Metazoa; phylum Chordata; class Mammalia; order Peramelemorphia; family Peramelidae; genus Macrotis; species Macrotis lagotis. Next base: position 515,365,119 of record NC_133658.1, on the reverse strand, counting down.
TCTAAGAAAAATATGAATTGGTCTCAGATTTTGGAAGATCTCAAAAAAGATTTTGAAAACTAAGTAAGGGAGGTAGAGGAAAAATTGGGAAGAGAAATGAGAGTGATGCAGGAAAATCATGAAAAACAAGTCAGTAGCTTGGTGAAGGAGATACTAAAAAATACTGAAGAAAATAATATCTTAAAAACCAATTTGGGTCAAGTAAAAAAAAAATCCAAAAGGTTAATGAGGAAAAGAATACCTTAAAAAGCAGAATTGGACAGATGGAAAAGGAGATACAAAAGCTCTCTGAAGAAAATAATTTCTTAAAATGTAGAATGGAGCTAAAGGAAACTGATGACTTTGTGAGAAATCAAGAAACAATAAATACAACCAAAAGAATGAAAAACTAGAAGAAAATGTGAAATATCTCATTGGAAAAACAACAGATTCAAAAGAAATAATTTAAAAATTATTGGACTACATGAAAGTCATAACCAAAAAAAAAAGCCCACACTTCATTTTTCAAGAAATAATCCAGGTAATCTTCCTTCCATCTCTGGATTCTATAATCTTCTGAGTCATTGACGTTTATGGACTTGTTAATTTTATGGCTATTTTCTGACATCAGAAGCCGATGTGAACTTGAGTCTGCTTAAGTTTCAACATGAACTGAAATGCATCTTTCTCCCAGATACCTCTAGTTCCTGCCATTCTCAGCTACACATTGCTGAGAGGTTTGTCATTTGCCCTTCATTTGCCAAGACTGTGTGAGAAAGCCTCCATTCAAAGTGCTGAAAATTAGCATTAAACTGAATACTTTTCATTCTCTTTCTGAAAAAAAAAGAAATAATCCAGGGCAGCTAGGTGGCACAGTGAATAGAGCATCAGCCCTGGAGTCAGGAGGCCTAAGACACTTAATAATTAGCTAGCTGTGTGACCTTGGGCAAGTCACTTAACCCCACTGCAATGTAAAAAAAAAAGGAAGAAAGAATTTGGGAAAACTGCCCTAATATCCTACAGGCAGAAGGTAAAATAGAAATTGAAAGAATCCACCAATCACCTCCTGAAAGGGGATCCCAAAATAAAAACTTCCAGGAATTTTATAGCCAAATTTCAAAACTCCCAAATCAAAGAGAAAATATTAAAAGTAGCCAGAAAGAAACAATTCAAATATTTTGTAGCTATAGTTAGGAAGATTTAGCAGCTTCTACATTAATGGCTTGTAGGGTTTGGAATATGATATTCCAGAAGGCAAAAGAGTTTAGATTACAACCAAGAATTAACTACCCAGCAAAACTGAAATACTCTTTCAAGGGAAAAGATTAATATTCAATGAAATAGAGGACTTTCAAACTTTCCTGGTGAAATGACCAGAGTTGAACAAAAAGTTTGATCCTCAAGTACAGGATTCAGGTTATGAGGGATTTAATGATGTTGAACTGCTTGTATTCCTGCATAGGAAGATGATACTGATAAATCCTATGAACCTTCTCATTTATTAGGGTAGTTAGAAGGAACTTATACATACATACATATACATACATACATACACACACATATATACATACACACATCTATACATACACACACACATACACAAACACACATATATACAGGGCATAGGAGGGAGTTGAATTTGAAGGTAAAATATATTTAAAAAGATTGAGTTTATGGGGGGAGAGAGAGAAACATACTGGGAGAAAGGGAAAGGTGAGGTAGAATGAGGTAAATTATTTCACATAAAAGCTTTTGCAGTGGAGTGGAAGAGGAAGAAGGTAAGGGGGGAGGAGTAAGCGAGAAAGCCTTACTCTCATCACAAGTGACTCAGGGAGGAAATAACATGCACACTCAATTGGGTATAGAAATCTATCTTACTCTAGAAGAAAATAGGAGAGGAAAGGGATAGGAGAAAGAGGACAGTCAGATGTAATATATTTTTAGGAGAGACAGGGTGAAAGGAGAGAATAGAATAAATGGGGTAGGGGGAATAGTATAGAGGGGGAAAACAGCTAGCAATAGCAACTATGGGGTGGGGAATTGAAGCAATTTCTGTGATGGACTTATGATAGAGAATGCTATCCATCCCAAAGACAGAACTGATGGAGTTTGAATACAGACTGAAGCATACTTTCCCCCCCACCCACTTTATTTTTCTTGAGGTTTCTCTTTCTTGGGGGGGGAGGGTTATGTTTACTTTTACAACATGACTATTGTAGTAATGTTTTTCATAGCTACACATTTTTAATCTACACCTTTAGAACCTGCTTTCTCAATGCAGGGAGTGGGGTGGGAGGAAGGGAGAGAATTTGGAACTCAAAGTTTTGAAAGTAAATGTTAAATATTGAAATTAAAATTAAAATTAAAAATTACATAAAATTAAAATAAATAATAAACATTAAAAATCAAATTTTAAAAATTCTTTGCTGGTAGTGGGGGTGGGGGGAATAAAGAAGCAGAGGCTGCAACTCTATGAGGGTTGCATCCTGCATGATGTCACAGGAAACCTGAGCAGTGGCCTAGACATGGAGCTACTGTTCTAGGGGAGGGGTGGTCTTTGGGATCAGAAGTTGGTTTGGATGGCAGAGATAGCAAAGCCCTTTTCCTCAGGAGCTGCTTCCCAACTAATATCTTGGGAGGTTCTCCTGGGAGCAAGAATAGTATTCTTGGGTTCATATTCCTGAGACTCCTGGTTCAGAATCCTGGCCTATTCAGGGTATAAATAGAAATGGTAGCTATAGCCAATGAGATAGTTTGACCCACCTTGGGGGCAGCTAGTGGCACAATGGATAGAGCGCTGGCCTTGGAGTCAGAAGGACAGGAGTTCAAACTGGCCTCAGACACTTGACACTAACTAGCTGTGTGACCCTGGATAAGTCACTTAACCATGATTGCCTCTCATTCAGGGGTATCTCCATTTATCCTGATCCATATCTGGCTACTGGACCCAGATGGCTCTGGAAGCAAAAGTGAGGTTGGTGACTTAGCACAGCATCTCCTCACTCAAATCCAATTCATGTGCTTGTCATGGCATCACCTCCCCTGATGTCATGGTCTTCTTCAAGAATGAAGGTCAAACATTATTGACCCACTTAGTACATATCACATCTTTTCTTTCTCTTAAGATCCTTTGTTGCTTTGGATAGGCTGACTTTCTTGTTTGTCAGTGGTTGAATTTGGCAAGGATGATGGAGGCTACTTTTCCATAGAGGTTGATTTCTTGATTGAGAGATGTAGGGTCATATTGGAAGCTGCATTAATTTTGTGGAGGATGCTGATATTCCTGAGACTCTGGCTTTTTGCCAGTGCATAGTAATTGTTCTGTATGGCTGTTGGTAATTGAAACCTCATTTTTTAAAGTTATTTCTACTCTTTCTGGTCTGGTGAAGTCATGGCTATTTTTAAATCAAATTTAAAATTTTAGATTTCTTTTTATTTATCTCATTCAATATTTCTTCATTATTTAACCTTCATTTTTTAAAATTTTGATTTCCAAATTCTCTTTCTCTCTCCTGCCCCTCTCCATCCCTTGAGAAGGCAAGCAATATGATATTGATTAGATATATGAAGTCATGCAAAATATTTTCATATCAGCCATCTTGCAAAAGAAAACAAATACATACAAAAACCTTAGAAAAATAAAGTGAAAAGAGAATGCTTCATTCTTCCCTCAGAGTTTATCAGTTCTTTCTCTGGAGGGTCCTTTGCAGTTGTATTGGATCATTTCCTTGATCAGAGTTTCTCTGTTGACCATGTCTACAATATTGCTGTTACCTGAATCATACTATTTTGTGGTTTTCTTCTACTCTCTTTGATGGGCCTTCCTACTCACCTTCAATGGTTTCTTTTTGCTTCTCTCCACTTACTAGGCCACTTTGCTTCCACTCTCTCTTCCCTCCACAAAAAGGATGAAAGCCCTTCACAACTGGTTCTGGCCTTCCTTTCCAGACTTAGTATAAATTATCTCCCTTCATGCAAAATCAAACTGGCCTGTTTATGGTTGCTCACACTTGTAACATTCCATCTCCTCTCTCCCACAAGCCCCATTCCGGGAATGTATTTCCTCCTCACCTCTGCCTCTTAAAATTCCTACCCTCCTTCAAATTCAGCTTCATGACCGCATCCTGTATGTGGTCTTCCTAGATCTTACCAGTGGGGATTCTCTCCTTTGCTCCAAATTACCTTGTATTTACTTTATGCATATTTTGTAAATATGTATATTCCCTGTATAGAAAGTAAGAACCCGAGGGATAGGAACTGTTTCACTTTTTTTTTTATTCTCAGCATCAAGCAATGCCACACATATAGTAGGTCTTTTACAAATGCTTGTTGATTGATTGAGATAAAAGTAAAAGAAACTAGGAGATGTGGCAAAAAAGAAACAAAGTAGCATAAGCAGCTAAAAGATGAATCTTTCAAAGGGAGGGACACCCTGTAATTCAGATTTTCTATATGGAAAGAGTTTTGTTTTCTCTCTATCCCCACTTTGGTGTAATTAGAGAGGATAATATAGACTTGTGTAATAGGAATTTATCTATAACATAGTCACCTACCACAGACTCCTTCAGAATTAGGCAGGGAAAGGGGGGAAGGAGGGGGAGCCCAAGTCTCCATTGTCTTTAAGGTGACTGTCTCAGTTTCACCTTGACCAGTAGAGGTAAAAAGAAATAAACATCTTTCACCCTTTCTGCTCTTCAGAGTTCACAAGTAACTGATTGGGTTATGGAAAAATATTAGAATTTGTATTTCTGTTCATTTTTTTCTTTAAAAAAGAAATGAAACATTATTGATATTTAGTTTTCACTCAGTCCATATGTCAGATAATCCTGTGATATTTGTATAAGAAGTATCCTAAAAGAAGAATGGAAGTCTCACAATGTAGAAGTATTGACCTTGGCACCCTCAATCATTCATTCAGATTCAATATATTGTGATATATTACAGTTTACATGTACCCAAAGAAGTGAACTTATGGCTTATGTTATTGAATTTTAACTAGACTAACCCTCACAAAATGATGTAGTTTAAAAGACTTCCTTCAAAGAGACTACGGATTGAGGAAGATATTAGTATAAAAGTGTTTGGAGGTTAATGTTTGGTTTACCAGGAAGCTACTATTCCCTCTTAGATGGTCCCCACCCTCATATGGGGGACAGCTTGGTGGTACAATGGATAGAGCATCAGAACTGGAGTGAGGAAAACTCATTTTCTTGAGTTCAAATCTAGCATTTGACACTAGCTTTTGACCCTGGGTAAGTCACTTAATCCTGTTTGCCTCAGTTTCTCACTTGTAAAATGAGTTATAGAAGGAAATGGTAAACCACTGTAGTATCTTTTCCAAGGAAACTAAACTCACAAAGAGTGAGACCAAAAGGACTAACAACCATGCTCATATAGACAGAGATTCTCTTTCCCAGCTCTAGTTTTCAAGGGCATGATTTTCCCTGATTCAATGCCTTCACTCTAACCTCAGTGCAGCTGTGGCCCTTTGAACCTGCTTTGGGAAATAGAACAATAGGAGCCTTCTAAGATTTTCAGTCTTAGAGAAGTGACTCCAACTTTTACTTACCAAGCTTCCTTTACCTTAATACAACTGTTTACCATATTCTTTGCCCAAGGTAATCTTTGTTGATCCAGATTCTCAGTAGCTCAATCTTTTCCCTGATACTATTTACTATTTATAAGCTAGTTTTGAGCCCTTAATCAAGGAACCCCCTCTCCTATACCCCTCCCCAAGTGATTTAGAAGGAGAGCTTCTAGTATGCTTTTTTTGTATGTATGAGCAAACAAAATACACACAGACACCTAATTCTTTGGGTAAAACAGATTTTATTGTAACGAGAGTTTTTAGGGAGACTAGGTAAATAATAATTCAAAAAATAAACTTTAAATAAACAGAGATGAACTTTGAAAGACTCTCCTTGGGAGGAAGAGGGGAAAGAAGGGAGAGAGGAAATGTTACCATGGTCATTTGTGGCAGATATGACTGATCTTTTCAGTATGGATTCCATCTGGTTTCCACATTGTTCACCTTCTCCCCCTAGTTGTAGCCCTGGGCTTGCTGGCAGCTGATTGATTCCTCAGAGGCTCCCCACATTTTTCTCTCTTAGTTGTGAAGTAGAGGGATTCTGTTCTTTTCCAAAACACATGCTTACTTTTCATCTTTTATAAAATTTGGCTTCCCTTCTCCTGCTAAGATGAATGGAAGAGTCCTCAGTCTTCTCAAGTACAGATTCAGTGATGTACATCCCAGAAGTTCATGTAAACAGCCATCAAAGACAACCAGAGAACAGTCTTCAATGTCCTGAACATATAAGCAGATGACAAGGGAAAAGACAGAGCTAACACTTTTATTCAGTTGCATCAGGAGGTGAAAATAATCTAATCTAATCTTATCTTTATTAATTTATTCATTTGTTTATTTTTTTAATTACATGCAAAGATAATTTTCAACATTCACTTTTTTGGTAAGGTTTTGTGTTCCTCCCTTCCCTCCCCCCCCTTGATAACAAATAATCTGATATAAATTATACATGTATAATTATGCTAAACATATTTCCATAATAGTCATTTTGTGAAAGAAGATCAGAATAAAGAGAGGAAAACTATAAGAGGGAAAAACCATAAAGCATAAAACAAATTCTAAAAATCGAAAATAGTATGCTGTGGTCTGTATTCAGACTCCATAGTTCCTTCTCTTGATGGGGCTAGTATTTTTCCATTTCAAATCTTTTTGAATTGTCTTTGATCATTGTGTTGCTGAGAAGAGTCAAATCCATCATAGCTAATCATCACACAATGTTACTGTTAATTGTACAACATTCCCCTGGTTCTGCTCTCTTCACTCAGCATCAGTTCATGCAAATCTTCAGGCTTTTCTGAAGTCTACCCATTCATGATTTCTTATAGAACAATAGCACTCCTTCACATTTATATGTCACAATTTGTTCAATCATTCCCAAATTGATGGGTATCCCCTCAATTTCCAGTTCTTTGCCACTACAAAAAAACTTGCTATAAATAGTTTTTTTATGTACATCTCCCCTTTTTCATCTCTTTGAGATTCAGATCTAATAGTGGTAATGTCGAATCAAAGGGTATGCACATTATTGCCCTTTAGGCATTGTTCCAAATTGCTCTCCAGATGGTTGGATCCATTCACAACTCCAGTTTTCCTACACTTCCTTCAACATTTATCATTTTCCCTTTTTGTCATATTGGCCAGTCTGATAGATGTGTGGTGGTACCTCAGAGTTTATCTATACAGATCTTATAAGAATTTGAACAAACATGTTTAAACTTATTAAGTTGGTTATGAATTCACTTCTACTTGCTTAATAAAGACCCTTGTCCTAAGAGTATATATTGTATCTTGTGGTGTTAATTAATGATAGTATGAAATTGTCTCAATCAATAAGATAGTTAAAAACTAAATTTGGGGGTTTTGTTCTTGGAAACAATGTTTCTACTATTACAACTCTTTTTGCACAATTTTAAAAACTTAAAAACAGAATTTTCTAACAACTTAAAAAACTTCTAAAATGAGTTTCAGTGGGTTTTGAACTTAATTGTTAATGACAGAAAACTACAATGCCCTCTGAATATTTTTAAGAACTGACTGAGTACAGAAAAGCTGGAAAAGCTTGCAAGAACTGATGCTGATGGGGAGGCTAGGTGCCACAGTGGATAGAGCACCGTCCCTGGAGTCAGGAGGACCTGAGTTCAAATCCGGCCTCAGACACTTAATAATTACCTAGCTGTGTGGCCTTGGGCAAGCCACTTAACCCCATTGCCTTGAAAAAACCTAAAAACAAACAAAACAACAACAACAACAAACTGATGCTGAGTGAAGTGAGTAGCGAATATTGTACACATTAACAGCAACATTGAATATTGATCAACGATGAGCAACTTAATTCCTCTCATCTGTTCAGTGAACAAGGACAATTCTAAAAGATCTATGATGCAAAATGCATTCACGTACAGAGAAAAAACTATGAAGTCTGAATGTAGACCAACTATTTTTATTTTTTAAAATCTGTTTTGTTTTTATTTCTTTTTCTCATGTTTTTTCCCCTTTAATTCTGATTCTTCTTCTTTCACAATATGACTAAAATGGAAATATGTTAAACATAATTGTACATACATAACCTACATCAGATCAGATATATATATCTGATAACCTATATCAGATATATAACCTGTATCACTTAGGGGCAGGGGAGGGGGGGAAGGAAGGAGGGTAAAAAAATGTGTAACTCAAAAGCTTAAAAAAAGATGAATGTCGAAAACTATCTTTGCTATGTAATTGAAAAAATAAAATAAAACAACATTAAAGAACTGACTGACATCAGGGAGGGTAGGTGAATTTCAAACAAAAATCTTTCTTTAATTGATGGACGGAGTTGAAAAATGAGTAATATAATTTAACATGACCAGCTATCATTTGAATCTGTATATCTTTTTGAAGTACCTTTTTCAACTCTCTCGGTTGTTGAAATTAAGAATTAAAAGAAGCAGAATTTAGGGGCAGCTAGGTGGCAAAGTGGATAGCACACTGACCCTGGAGTCAGGAGGACCTGAGTTCAAATTCAGCCTCAGACACTTAATAATTACCTAGCTGTGTGGCCTTGGGCAAGCCACTTAACCCTACAGCCTTGCAAAAAACAACAACAACAAAGAAATAAAATAAGCAGTATTTAGAACCAGACCTTCCAATAGCTATTTCACAGGGAAATCAAGAGTTTCAAAAATAATGAAGCTTATTCAATGGTTTCACTCATAAAAAAATATTTTTGTATCTTAATAAAATAATTGTGTAATTATTGTTTATTTAACTTCAGCTCATTCTTTTAAGTTTTTATTTTATAAATGTTTTATAATGTACACAGTATATTAGCACATGTAAATAATAAAACAAATAATTAATAAACATAAATGAATAAATTCCTTATCCTACTCTAGCCCAGTGATGTCAAACTTAGAAATGAATCCCTGTGGGCTCTTCTCCTCTCCTTCCCTCCCCTCCCCTCCCTTTCCAATTTGAATACAGTTTATAGCCTTCTAATAGAACATAAGATCTTTGAATGTATGCCTTGTTTCATTTTTTCCTTTGAATTTCAAGTTCCTAGGATAGTGTTATGCATATAAAGGATTATGTATAAATGCTTGAGTTGGATTCAATTAAAATTAAGATTTTTTTTATGCTCTCTTTCCTCTGTCTCTGTCTCTTTCTGTCTCTCACTGTCTCTCTCTGTCTCTCCCCAAGGGGATTAAGTGCCTTGCCCAGGGTCACATAGCTAATAAGTGTCTGAGACCAAATTTGAACTCAATTCCTCCTGACTTAAGGGCCAGCTGCCCCCATTTATGTTCTTTTAATAGTATAAAGCACACTTCCTTCACACATATTTTCCCCCCCAAACACAGTAATTTCGTCTATATAATACCTCTTCTTAATCCTTAGGGAAGCAGCATTTTTTTAAATTATGAAGTTCTGAGTTTTTCAACCCCACAAATGAAATGAGATACTTTTCCTTTTTAGGAATACTCAAAGTATTTCTAATTTCAAACAGTCCAGTCCTCTTAAAGTATTCTCTGATGTCATTTTCCCCAACAGCTGTTTTGCAGAATAGAAGTCTGAAAAAGGGAAAGTTTTATGCCCCAAATCTGGGTAATCTCTGATTAGAATCAGCTTTAAGTTTAGTGACTGATAACCATAAAAATCCTTATTAATGCCTCCTTTGCTCATTGGACCTTGCTTTGTTCTGGAGCAGGGAGCAAAGAATGCTTGGAAAGTCTGAGAATTTTCATCCTTCAGTCACTTGACTAGGACTTTATTTTGAGGCCTCTGGAATATTTCCACCATATCAATCCTTCATCACATTATAGTTTTTGTGAACAAAAGATGCTGTGATGGGTGCAAAGTGAAATTAAGCAGGCAGGTATCTTGCCTTCCAGGAAACTTAAAATACAGACAAACATAAAAATTTAAGTCAATTAAGTGCTAAAAATGTGAGGCATAAAGGGCAGGCAGATGGCTCAAAGGATAGAAAAGTGGGTCTGGAGGCAGGAAGACCTGAGTTCAATTCCAGCCTCAGACACTTACTTAATTGGGTGACTCTGGATTAGTCACTTAATCTCTGCCTGCCTTAATCTAATGGAAAAAGAAATGGCAAACCACTATGGTATCTTTGTCAAGAAGACCCCAAGAAAACACAGTAAATGGAGTTTTGAAGAGTCTGATAGGACTGAAAGGACAAAAAGGGGAGAAATGAGTGGGCAATAATGAATAATACTGTGAGAGATAGAATGGCAACAATGAACAGTGTTGTGCTTAGAGTCAGAACAATTGAGCTAGGTGTTACAATGGCCGGAACCTGAGCAAATAATTTAACCTCTCTGCCTCAGTTTCCATATCTGCAAAATGGGAATAATAATAATAGCGCGTATCTTCCAGGTTGTGGTGGAGTTCAAATGAGATGATAATTGCTACAATTTAGACCAGACTGAGTAATCTGTAAATATAAATTATTACTACTTAGATCTCACTTCTGTTAATTGATCCTGTTCCTGGATGACCCTGAGCAAGTTGTGTATCCCCGGAATCTATCTATTCCATCAGTAATTTCACTGGATCTTTGCCTTGGTTTTTTTCTAGCCTCTTTGTGAGTCCCCACAGTTGTTGATTTCTATAAATCACTTTGCAAATATTTAGTATTTACTTATCTCTTGGGGAAAGAGGCTTTTGTATGCACATATCTCTCAGACTCATGGTAAACACTTAATAAATAATTGTTGAACTAAATATCTACTATTGGGGAACAAGTTCCCACACGGGGGCTCCTTACCTACACTAATAGAATCACAGCTATTTTATGTATGTGCAAAGCCTGTTAGTCCCCAGTGATACAAAAGCAAAAACAAAAAAGATTTAGAAACAAATGCATGGCTACATAAGTATCAGCCAAGGTAGTGCAGTGGAAACAGTATCAGGTCTGGAAGAGAGAAAAATAATCTGAATTCAAATTTGACCTCAAATACTTACTATCTGTGTTTTCCTGGGGAAGTCACTTTACCCTGTTTGCCTCAGTTTCCTCTTCTATAAGATGAACTGCAGAAGTAAATGGAAAAACTTCCCCATTATCTTTGCCAAGAAAACCTCAAGTAGGGTCATGAAGAATCAAACACAACTGAAAAATGAGTGAACAACAAAGACAAGATACAGAATACAGTACTAACTGCCATGGAGTTAGGTAAGATGGGTGAGTACAAGGCTGTAGCATGTTGCCAATGATGATTTGTGCAAGAACACTAGGACATGTGTGATCAGAAAAGGAAGAGAACTGGTCATATAATGAAACTGTTATAGTAGCGCTCATTAAATAGTAAATGACCTACTGGAAGCTTTTGGGTGACTCTTCTATGGAGGAATTTTGGGAGAGGGCATTCACTGAAAGAGAGTAAACATGGTTTGTTGTTGAGAAAGGAAGTAGTTTGATGAATGGAACAGTTGAGGAATATTTCTTCAGTACTTTTGGATTAAACAGATGAAGAGAAATTAAAATGGGGTGGGGTGGAGGAGCCTTGTTTGATGTAAAGAATGCTATCCAACTGTCCTACTGACCGCAGAATTTAGAAGAAAGGAGTAAATTACTTAAATTCATTCTGTGAAGCCTCCTCTAAACCTCTCAGTTGAAAGTGATCTCTTCCTCCTCCAATTTCTTTTTTATGCTTGGTCTGACTCTTGCTTTTACCTTTTTATACTCTCCCTTGGATTATATCAATGTATGGAAAGTGTTATTCTCCCCAATAAATTGTAAGCTCTTTGAGGGGAAGTACTATATAATTTTTCATCTTTATATCAGCCAGTGATACCTAAACCAAGAGGTCTTGATAGAAGATACATTTTAACTTAGAAAACAGAAGACATGAGGCCTTGATGAGAGAACTAGGACACGTTTTGGGTTTGGGGGCAGGAGGGAAAGTGAGGGAACTAAGAGTCTCCAGAGGAATACAACCAGGGTACAGGTGTCAGAGAGGACAGGTAAGATCCCGAACTCAATCAATCAAGGAGCATCTGGGTCTAAGCATAATGAAGAGGGAAAGTGATCCTGAGAGTGGCTGCCCCTGTACCCACAACCAAGTTCCTATCCCTCCTCCTTATTCCATGTGAATAGACTGGGTCTTGTCTTTACAGGGGAGCTCAGTAATGCAAAGTGGATATCAAAGTTTTGATAGGAAGAGGCAGGATCTTTGCTAGTAGTGTTCTTAGTTTGTTCCCCCTCTTCTTGTACCAGAGCCAGGGAAGTTACAGAGAAGATGTATGCTTTCTAGAAAGTGGGGAGGGCATACTGGCTAGAACAGAGACAAAGAGGCAAGACAGAAAACATATAATGTGTTAGGGGAATGGTTGGCAGTTGGAGTGGAAGAAAAATATATGAGATGAGTGGATAACAATGTTGCAATAATTGATTAGAACCAGATAATAGAGGGCCTTAAAAGTCAGGAGGTCTTAAAACTTTTTTGTGTTTCATGGATCCCTTTGGCAGTTTGGTGAAATCTCAGAATAGTGCCTCTAAATGCAGAAGATAAAATACATAGCACAACAAAGAAAACCAAAGGTTAGGGAAAATAAGAATGTTACTTGTTTACAACTGTTTTCATGTTTTAAGAACAACTTTGAGTGAATATGTTACTTTGTCTATTCTAAATACACAAATTAAAAATAAAGGAAAAAAGATATATATGAAGAAAGAGCTACCTGCATCTAGAGAAAGAACTGATAAACAGAAGTATGTACAGAATACTTATAAATACATACTTATTTGTGTCTAATGGTAGTCTTAGCTTGTGTGGGATGGGGAAAGGAAATAAAAAAGGAAAATAAAGGAAATTTACATGATACTTTTATTTATTTATTTTTATTTTGTTGGGATTTTTGGCAAGGCAATGGGGTTAAGTAGCTTGTCCAAGGCCACACAGCTAGGTAATAATTAAGTGTCTGAGGCTGGATTTGAACTCAGGTACTTCTGACTCCAGGGCCAGTGCTCTATCCACTGCACCACATGATACCTTTATTTAAAAGTAATACCAATGGGGTGGCTAGGTGGTGTAGTGAATAGAGCACTGGCCTTAGAGTCAGGAATACTGAGTTCAAATCCAGCCTCAGACACTTAATAATTACCTAGCTGTGTGGCCTTGGGCAAGCCACTTAACCCCATTACCTTGCAAAAAAAAAAAGGAATAGCAAGTTTTATATAATATAATTGTAGTTTCATGTGCAGTCATCTATTTTATTATATGTTATAGAAATGCTAGTTTTATATTTTATAAAAGAAAATAAAAGCATAAAATTTTCTCATTTATGTTCATGAATCCCTTGAAATCTATCTACTATCTGTTTTTGGGTCCAGGGGAAACTCAAGTTATTAAACCTTTGGTTAAGGAGTCTGGACTTTTTGTGAAGGCTCTTCTGAGTCTCCCAGCTGCTAATTTCTCCTCCAAATTACCTTATATTTATTTAGCTGCTCATATATCACATGCCCCAATGGAATGAAAACTCCTGGGGCAGTCTGATTTCTGTCCTTATAGCTCTTGCAATTATCACAGTGCTTTGTCCATAGCAGGACCTTGATTAATATGGGTTCAATTGAATTGAATGAAATGGATTTTGTTTTACAATCAGCAAGGAAAGTGAAGTTGACTCTAGAAACTGAAACCTAAGCATCAAAGAGAGGTGATAGATGCTATGGTTCTAGGGACAGCTCTAGATGGAAGAAGTAAAGATAAAATAGATACATTAATGAACTTATCTGTTTAGAGGTTATACAAACATTAACAATTACATATAGGAAGGTTGCCAGTGTGAAGAATCTGGATTTGGAAAGAAAAGATCTTAACTTTAACTTTTTTGATATGTGAACTTGGGCAAGTTGATTATTAAATTAAAATCAGGATATTAGACTAAATGATCTCTAAGATCTCTTCCAGTTCTAAATGATCTGTACATCAGAAGTCCTTCAACTGGGATCTGTGAACCTGCTTTAAACAAATGTGCACACACATATATAAATCAGTAAGCATATTACAATAGAATTTCTTCCTTTTATATACTAAAAAGATTTATTTTTTTAAATTTTTTAAATTTTATTTTTTTAATTCTCATTTTGTACAAATTTTTTTACATTAATAAAATATTCTTGTTTAAGAGTAAACAAAATACCCCTCCTCCCCATGAATATAGACTTGCTTGGGTGATAAAGTAAAGGGGAAAGAAAAAAAATTAAAATTAAAAAAATAATAGTAATAATTGTAGGTATGTCCAGGTGGCGCAATGGATGAAGCACCAGCCCTGGAGCCACAAGCACCGGAGCCCACATCCAGCCCCGCAGACCCAACAATCACCCCGCCGTGTGACATGCAAGCTACCCGATCCCCACTGCCCTGCAAAAACCAAAAAGAAGAAAAAAAAAAGACCCAAAATAAAATAAAATAGTAATCATAGTAGGGGTGGCTGGGTGGTGGACAGAGCATTGGCCCTTGAGCCAGGAGCACCCGGGTCCAAATCTGGCCTCAGACACCCAAAGATCACCCTGCTATGTGGCCCTAGGCAGGCCACCCAGCCCCATTTGCCCTGCACCCTCCCCCAAATAATAATAAAAAATGTGCTTCAGTCTTTGTTCCAACACCAACAACTCTGTCATGGGTGGATTGCATTCTTCATGGTAAGTCCATCGCAAAAGTTACTTCCATATTTTTCCAATGTCGCCATTGCTGATCGCAACTCCCTCCTTTCTTATTTCTCCACTACCATGTACTATATTTTCTCTCTCCTTTCACTCTGACTCTGCTGTAGGGTATCTGAGTGGTGCAGCAGACAGATCCCTGGTCCTGGGGCCAAGAAGCCCTGAGCCCCCATACTACCCCTTAGGCCCAGAAGCCACCTGGTCCTATGGTCCTGGACAGGCCTTCTAATCCCAGCCCCTTGCAAGAAGTAAAAAAGAAAATGTGTTATATCTGACCACTGTCCCCCCATGGTCCATCCTCTCCTCCTTTATTCGCATCCTCACCCCTTCCCCCTGCTCCCCCCTCCTTCTTACTCCAGTTGTCTATACCCCATTGAGTATATTTGCTGTTTCCTCTCCTAGCCACCTCTGATGAGAGCAAAGGTTCCTTCATTCCCCCTTGCCTCCCCCCTTCCATATCATTGCAATAGCTCATTGTAATAAAGAAAAAAAACTTATTATATGAAATATCTTGGCCTATTCCTCCTCTCCTTTTTCTTTCTTCCATTACATTTCCCTTTTTTCCTATTGACTCCATTTTTACACCATATTTTATCTTTGAATTCAGCTTTCTCCTGTGCTTCAACTATAAAAGCTCCCTCTACCTGCTCTATTAACTGAGAAGATTAATATGAGTATTATCAGTGTCATTTTTCTATGCAGGAATACATGCAGTTCATCATCATTAAATCCCTCATATTTTCCCCTTCTTCTCCAAACTCAATGCTTCACCTGAGTCCTGTATCTGAAGATCAAACCTTCTGTTTAGCTCTGGCCATTCCAAAAGGAACATTTGAAATTCCCCTGGTTCATTGAAAGTCCATCTTTTTCCCTGGAAGAGGACATTCAGCTTCGCTGGGTAGTTCATTCTTGGCTGCATTCTAAGCTCTTTT